>NW_014555944.1:967760-992190 GCF_001313825.1 Dinoponera quadriceps
GGGGGGGGGGAGGGCGTTATGTAAACTCGGCGCGTTAACGGTGTAGCGTAACAGAATAGCGAAATAGATTGCATTAATTACAACGCGTATCAGCGACGGGCTGTGTTACCGACTTGAACCGGCGAGCGGGTGAAAGCAGCCGAGTATCAATTTGTATTACGTGTCCGACAAACAATGAAGGAGAGAGAAATGGGGGAGAAAGAGAGAGGGAGAGAGGAGATTCGTAGAGGAAATGCGAGAAGAGGAGGCGGGGGTGGAGCTTGTAAACGGTGGGCGAAGAACTGGAAAAACAGAAATAAAATACGGGGAATAGAAATCACAACGCGCGCACGAGCCGCGTCGCCATGCAGAAAATGCGATCGCTGAAGGAGACGTTTCTTCCACGAATGCGAACGTGGACGAGAAGGAGAGAGAGAGAGAGAGAGAGGTGAATGCGCCATACACTCGCGTGGAAAAAGCGAACTTGTATACGGATAATAATACGACCCGCGATTGCCATGCGAAACCTTATATGCGCGAAACGCGAGCTGCAGCGGCGCGAACGACAGAGGGAGAGAAAGAGGAGAACTCTGTCATCGTGCGCAACGCGAGCGAGTCCGCGCAATTTTGGCGTTCTCGCCGAAACACTTGACACGTACTTCCGTCACCTATTCTGACACATAGCGTTTATTATTTTATTGAGCCGACAATTCATGTCGCCGCCGCGCGCCAAACGGGCTCTCTAGAAAATCGTGGGAAACTCCCTGAAGAATGTGGAAGGCGGATCGAAGCGCGCGACGCGACGCGCATAGTTTCGTTGCAATTTTAACAGCGCGTAATCGACCCCGCTTCCTGGCGTCACGCCGCCTCCGTTCTGACTTCCCGTTGCAACATTCGGTTTCTGGCCGCTCCGTTACGGAACAATAGCACGTGACACTGACACTCGTGTAATTCAATGAAGAAAATGCGTATTAATTAACGCGATGTCGATGAGAATCCGGCTAAACATTTCAAAAGTCAACGAGATATTTCAATCGAGAATTGCATGTAACGCGCCAATACGTATAAGAGCGAGTTGCCTAACTCGTACCAGTTACTAAAATCGTACTTCATTACTTTTTTTCTGTAATTATTGTATACAAGCGCGATCTGATAATAAATATATAAAATTAACAAGAGTAGTGAAAGTACGGCCAGAATTTTAATGAATTGTAATGCCCTTTCTCTGTGATATAAGCATTTAACAAATATTTGAAGTAGTACGATTTCGGGCAACTCTCTCCTATTTCGCATCACGTTATGTCCGTCGCTCTTTGGCTCGGGGCGTAACGATTCGGTTACGAAAAAAGCATGACACGAGAGAGTAGAGTAAAAATGGGCAATAAGTGCTACGTCATCTTCCGTCAATTGATAAACATCGTAGCCCGCCTGGCGATCATAACAGTCAACGCTCTCGAAACACTTCGTAACCTTCTAAGCGGTAAAAACGGTGCTCTCGCGCGTCACAGACTTTTCCGGGAGTTTCTATTGTTTTGAGACGCGACTCGCGTACTACAGAGCACGCGTATCGATATGTTAATTGCCATTCCCGTCGTGAATAAAATATTTCGTCGGCTCTGGAACTACGTAATCGATCGTTACGTTATAACACGTTTTTCTGATCGTATTTATGCGAGTGCTAATACCATAGGTGCGATATCCACGACGGAACAGCCAAGAGCGCTGAATCGGAAAGCAGGACACGAATAGCGGTATAACATACATCTCAAGGTTTGCCAAATCATTTGCTACACAGCAGATTTCCGATTTTAACGGATGTTTGGCAAATTGATCAGGAACAAAGAAATGCTCGAGACAAAATTCAGGCTAACATTCATATATCATAGTGTGTTAACATTTGAGAAGTAGTTATAACTTCATTAATCTCCTATTTCTCACCAATTTGACTTTTTTATTTATTTAAAAAAATCGATTGTTTCATTTGTATTTATTCTTAATCCGTGCTTATTTAAAGAAAAAAAAATAGATTAATCTTGCATTTACCAATATTCTTCAAATTACATTTGAAGAAACAAAACGATATTTGTGTCTTATTAATTAAACGTCGGAGTAGTTCGTTTGGTCTCTTTGAAACGCGACGAGACGGAACGGAGATTACGGTTATTCGGCACGGACGGTAAGATTGATGAAGACGGAACAACTTGCTTGTAAGTTTTACGGCGTTCGTGACGGACAATGGGTCGGAGTAAGTGCGCATGAAAATCATCGCGACGATCGCGCCGCGTTAACGAGGATTTCCCACGTACGTGCGCGGGGATGACGCGTTCGGTTTTCCCACGTGTGTGGACTCGCGGAATGAAATTGACAAGCTTCCATCGCGTGTTTGCGTGCGCACACGTCTTTTGTCTCGGCATACAAATTGCGCGTCACGACGTAAGGAGAAAAAAAAAAGAAGCCGCGCGCGCCAAACCGTCTCTTTCTTCCTCCACTCCTTACTTACCCTATCCTCTATATATTTCGCTGTCTCTCTTTTTTTTTTTTTCCACCACGTCATTAACGTATTTCAGCGCAGTTCTGCGAGCACAAGTAAACCTTGTTAGCGCACAGCCGAAAGCTGCGAGATGCACACGCGTATGCCCGCTTTTTCGTTACCAACGTGAGAAACTTGTTAGGAATACAAATTACTACTTGTGGCACTGGGGATTCAAGCCGGTCCCCGTGGTAACTAATAAACTTTCGTCCGATTCGTCATCCGGATCTCTTCAATTCGTTCCGAGTAAGTCCGGGGAGTGTGAAAGCTATTTGTAGCCGACTGTGTGTGGCCTTCGGGAGCGCGATGTCAGCGGCAGGTGCGCGCCAAGTCGGAAGGAGTCGTCGCGTATGTTGTCGCTTCCGAGTCCGACGATTATTCAACCCGCGTTTTCGACTTATTCGCTCTTCGCAACGACACTCCTCGACATTCGCAATCTAAAAGTCTGGCCCGTGGTATATATGCGTATATGACGTACTTATTAAAAATTTCGCGACGCACTCGAGATCACCGGTGGTCCAACCGCGGGGGCTCTTCAAGGGGAGTGCGACGGCGAAAGCGCGCGCAAGGACGAGAGCCGTCGTTTGAAGTAACTCGCGTAAACGCCCATGCGTTGCATACAGAATATTGCGCGAACTTTTCGACCCTGTGTACCACTTTCCATACTCATACTTTCCGTTGCGCATACACCGAGGCACATACCGCTTGTCGAGAATCGATCGTTTCCGTTTTTCGCTCTCGTCTAATATAAAATCGTCCCTTCCATCATATTTGCAAACATTTTATGCTTTCATTTGAGCGCCATGTTCGGATCAAAATTTCAAGCAAGTAATTTTAACACCGATTCAAAAGCAACGAGAGAATTTTCATAAGAAGATGGTTCTATAAGAAGTTTGAGCGCAAAGGCGTTGAAGCGTTACTCTATTTTCGAGCAAAAATCTGGGATGATGTTTTGCTCCGAAACCGGTGAGTTATAAAGCAAAGCTCTACCGACGAATTAGGGAGCGGCCGAAGGGGGGCGGAAGAGGGGGAAAGAGGATTCGGGGTTACAGCCCCGACCGAATATCCGACGCACTCCCCGGTTGTTTCGCAGCGGTACGAATTCCGGCGGGCCCCGAATTAACGTCGTTAAATTTTACGGCCGCCTCGTCGGCGGAAACCGATTCCGTTGTAAGAAGAAAAACGATCGAAGCCGGCAAGCACGTAACACGATGAAACACCGTCGCGCGCGGAGTTTCACGATCGGTTGCGGGGGGATGTATTCGCGCGTTTCTGTGTGTGTACATCGGGCGATGGAACGACGGGGAGGGACAAGGGGTGAGTGAGTGGGTGGTCATTCCTGCAGCAAAGGTAGAAAGGAACGCGGAGTTGCGCGCGCGAGTGCTTTCTGAAGACCTTTGTCAGCGTTTGCCGTCCGTATGGGCGATCGTAAGGATCTTTGGCTCACGTATCGCATTTACAACGGCGCATTGCTGCCATCGGCGTCGAGCGATTTAATGGATACGCTCGGGCTTATCGATATCGACGTGCACGAGCTCCAGGTCGCGTGCATCTTCGCGGACCCGTGCGACGAACGACGGTACTCGACGAGCCGAGGGATTTCTGGTTTAAGCGCGCTGAAAAATTCATCGCTGATCCGTCGTCGTTTCGCTGACGACGACGATGTTTGATTCCTGCAGGGAGGTAATAGCAGCCGGGCGCGTCGCTGCTTTAAAGATAGCGTGTAATGCGGCAGTCAAAGGGATTTCGTCGCAGCGAGTGTCGATCGATGCGAGTCGATCTCTAATCCGCCCCGATCACGCGAGCGTATCCGAGACCCCGTAAATTTCGCTGATTATATCTCCTGTCCAGACCGAGCGCGCGTAAATATTTTAGCCACTTAATTTCGGTCGCCCGGACTGGCAGATTTATTACCGCTGGCATTGGCGAGCTTCCAAGATTAACTGTCAGAGCTGGCAGTCGCGTACCGCCGCCGTTTCATTCGCGGCTGCTCCTTCAAGACGCGCTCCGCTGATCAGCGTCGCGGATTATCTCCCGAATGCGTTTTGTATTCATATCGGACGCTCGTCCGGTTACTCTCTCTCTCTCTCTCTCGACGATTTTTCGCTTCGGCAGGAAACTGAAAAATGTCGATTTTACACTAAAAAAAAAAACAGAATAGAAGAAATAGGATCCAGCCATTACTTAGCTAAAATCCAGTTGAGCGCGTTCGCGTTAATATTTCGTGGGATTTACACGATGACGTTTCCGATCGTCGTGCGGAAATATGACACTCCGACGATTACCGGATAAAACGCTCCTAGCAAAAAGGATTCGGAGCCGGCGAAAATTGATTTCGTCCGCCCGTTCGCTCGACTCGCCCGCTCGCTTTCAACTCGCGCGCGAGCTGTGGATTACGCGCTCAGCCGATAATTAATCGCAGTATAGCCGAGCGACAGAGCGATTAGTATGACGGTGCGCAACGGTAATATTCAAATCTGCTCGTCGTATGCGCGCAACAATGCTGCGGAATTCCGACTATATTTGCCGGGATTAAGTGCTGCTCGGTTGGGATAGCAGCCGGATGATAGTGCCGGCCGGATTCCGAGCCATCGGTCCGATAATGTTTGTACAGGCGCACGTACGTACGCGCTCCGCTCGCCGCGGTTACAATCACTGCAAAAGCGATTTTTCCCCCCCGTCGACCGCTCCGCGCATACCATCGCGCGTGCGAATTAAAAATATCCGAGCGGCGAATTAGTTTCTACCGGGGAGTCCGGCCTCGCGCGCGAATCTCCCCCGCCGATATAACCCCGATCCGCACCTGATTCAGCCCGTCCTGGATTTCACGAGACGTCGCGCATCGTGCGAAAAAAAAAAAGAAAAAAAGCGGGAGCGCGAAATTCACGTGAAATTGGTGCAATCGCGTGAACGGCGAGTGAAAAAGCGCGGCTGTAAACCGCGTTGCCTTGACATCCTTGGGACGCTCTGGAGCGCGACGACTCGGCCGTCGGAGTGAGAGAGAGAGAGAGAGAGAGCAAGAGCGTCTGCATCTCCGGGGCGCTCTCGACGCTCCTGAAGGTCGTCGTGAAGTCTCTCGATTAGCACGGAACGCCCTTTCAGATTCGCACGAATAATGGCGGTCAGCCTGGCGACGTGTCGGCGAAAAATCTACGGTGATCCTCTCGCGTGTATGGCCCTCGAAGCGCTTTCGGCCGCTTCCGGAATCCTTTCTCCACAACGCGGCTCGCGCTCGCTCGAAAGAAAAGAAAGAAAAGAAAGAGAGAAGGAGAGCCGGCGAGGGGAATTTCTTGCCGCGTTTTCCCCATTTGCATCCGGCTTAACGATCGTCGCCGCGTGTTGTTTTCGCGGACGGACGGGCAGGCGAGGCGGAGTGTGCCGGGGAATAATGAAATTCGCAGGGAAAATCAGCGAGGCCGACGTTTCGAACGTGACGTGGTCAGTCCCATCATTTTATGCAAATAAAAGCGGAGAACGCTTGATTTCCCCGTGGTGTTCCGTTGCCGCCGACGTCGTCGTCAGCAGCGTCGTCGACCGGAGACGCGGTTCCGCCGGGTTTGCGGCTCTCCGAGCTGTGGAAACGGATATATAGATCGTAGTCGGTGCTAACCAGTTACCCTCGATTCTCCGGAGAGATTCCCCGGGGACCCCGGCACGTGTCAGGGAGCGCGCGCGTGTTTACACCGCAGTGGGATGCGCTTTACACCGAGCGGGCGTGCATTCCGCATCGAAAATGCGTCTCTCGACGATACCTGTAATGGCAGCGGCGTCACCACCACCGCGAGACCTTTGACTTCGACCGTTCATCTCAAACGGCTGAAGCACAGATATAACCCGCGATTTTGCACCCCACAACGGTGATTGCTGTTGCCTCGCCGATTACCGTCGGCTTGTCAACGTCGATCTCGTCTAATTGAAATTAATTGTGTTCTTAGCTCGAAGTGAGCACACACTCTCTTTACATTCACAGTTATTCGCGCGTCCAGGCGTCTCGCTGTCAATGAACGATCGAGTGTTAAGGGTGACTCGGTCTTCCTTTGCACCTTCGTCGCACTGTGGTCCGTCGTATCGGGGGAATTACAAGCCGATCGTACAATCGCTGCGGGAGTGTTCTTCTCGAGAGACCGCGAATAGAGATCGCGCTTTAACGGCGGCCCGATTATCGCGTCGCGTCTCCGACGTCGTCGACGGACTTCGGCTGGCTATCGGAGCGTGAGTTCGATCGGCCCGCACAACTTGCCGCGACAATTAAATAATCCCGTCGAAATGCGCTCGCGCGCCAATCCTCGCGGATTCTCGTACTACTCACCCAGCGAGAGTACCGCGACTTGGCCGAACGGAACATTGCGGGACAGCGGGTGCATCTCTCTCTCTCTCTCTCTTTCTCGTCTATAATACGTTGCACCTTGTCCGTATTCGCAACGGTGGACACGCGGAGCCGACAGGTAACGCAACACCTGGCGTGACCGACGCGCCGAAGATCACGCGGAAACTGACTCTTTTCGATGCCACGCTGTCGGTAGTATCCTCGCCGTCCCGGAGCGGAACCGCCGAGCGTACGTACGTTGACTTTTGCTTTTGCCCGTCGCTGCCTTTCGCCCGTGGTGGGAAGGAAGAAGGAGAGACAGAGCGGCCGTCGCACTCTCGAGACAGTAATCGACCAATGTACGAGACGAGACGAAAGCAAGAAAACGACCGGGAGCAAAGCTGCTCGATTCGAGAGCGACGAATGCCCTTCGGCGTGGCCGAAAATTGCCCTTCGAACATTTTGACTTTTTTTTTTTCTCTACGTTACACGCAGTTTTTCCCCCTCACATCCTACTTGGATCGGCGTGATTAATCAATGTGTCGGGGAAGCATGATAGAAACGAGTCACTAACGCGACAATGATAGTTAATCAAGTAACTCGTATGTCTTGAATAAACTAAATAGTTCAAAAAAACTATTCGGATTTGCAGCTGTGTTTCTTTCTTTTCACAGTAACGAAACGGGTGCTTCTTGCCATGAGCGATTAAAGTTCTGGTTCGCGGAGCTCGCATCTCCTTGCGGATCTTTATTGCCCTTACGGCGAAACGAGAGCGACGTGAAACGCGAGTCCGCCTGCTGGGCACGGGAATCAGAATGAGCAAATACTAATTACACTGAACTGCGTCAAATTTAATATCGTCTCGGTATATTTTATCGGGAGGAGGGACGGGAGGGAGCGGCAACGAGGCACTTGAGTGGCGTGCGTGAAGGAGCCAAGTTCGCCGCGCTATCTCTCGTAAAGTACACGAAACGCAACCGAGTCTACTACCCCACGACCGTTTAAGTTTCATTGCCTTTCGCGCGAAATATTAAGATAACGTCCGACGGGAGGGGGGGGGGCGGCCTTCTCTTATTCTTGTCCAGGTGAACCAGCAGCGCGCCGTCAACTCCGGTTTTATCGTTCGCGTTAACTCGCTCCTCGGGCATTAAGTGCGTTACCTCGTAGCAGGAATCTTGCGTCGGATCGGAAGAGAAATTGTACGGCGCCGCTATAATTACGCGTAATTGTTTGTTTCTGATTAAGCTGATTAACTTCCGCGCGAGAAGAGAGCCTTTCCCTTTTTTTTTTTTTAATTTTAGGCGGATCCCAATTACGATTATACGCGAGATCGTTGCGAGAGGACGGAGCACAGGCTCCTTGATTCGCGAGGCTCCGAACGAATTAAACGATCCGGCGATTTTTATGCTCGTGGAGAGAGAGAGAGAGAGGAAGAAGGAAAGAAAGAGAGCGGTACAGATTATCTTTCCCCCCTACGCCTTCGAGCGTTTAGATCTTACGTTTAGATCGGCGCAACATTGTATCCAGCCGGCGAGATACGACGTTTGGGAACAAGAGTGTCTAAAGAGCGCAGTTTAAGAAGGCGGGAGAGCGCGAGCGAGGAAGGGGGAGGGTAGAGAGACGGAGAGAAAGAGACAGACGGGCGAAAACGGGCACCTCTCTGAATACAACAATTAGACTCGCCGCGTAGAAAAGGATTCCATTCTTTCGCACCAGATCATTAAAAAACCGGAGCGGAAGATGGCTCGTCGTAAATGGCGCGTCGTTCCGCGAATGCATCGTAATTCGCGTAGCTCTCGGCGACTTCCCATCGGCATGTAACCGGAGCGGCCGGAGGGTGATGGGGGGGAGGGGTGATGCGCAAAATTAGTCGGGAAATGAGAAAAGCGGCGAACAAGTGGGGGAGTTTCACCGGAGACAACAGTTCCGCGGCTCGCTTCGCGCGACAATTACCGCCGTTGGCGGACCGCTGATGCGGCGGCCGTTATCGGCGCTATTTTTTCAGGTGCGGCTCCTGGTCAAATTAAACAAGAATTTCCATTTGTGAGGAAAAGCGTAAAAAACCGCGCTGACGATAGTCAGCGGCCGGTCTGCGGAAGGAGCCGGTTAGCGTCCGCGTCGCGGTGTGCCCGCGAACACGGAAGCGGCTTCTCGCGCATAACGAGCACACACACGCACTCGACAATTAAGGCGACCTTATATAATCCGTCGGAATTTCGATAGTTTCCGCCACGTCGTCGTCGTGCCCGTGAAAGTTTTGTCTCGGCCGCCTAAGGCACGCGTGACGATCTAAAACAAGACGAAAACTCGAGCCGGCGGAGAGGGAAGGTGGCAGATCCGCGCGCGGATCTGCATTATGTCGCGCTTTTATATCGCGTAAACAACGAGCGAAATTCCACTCTGCCGGCGTCTCTCATAAGAAAACGCGCAAACATCCGCGTGTTCATCTTCAGCGCTCGCGGCCGACGCGTCGAGGATTAATTACATCCCGGTCGCGAGCGGCCGCTAAAAACGTTGATTCCATAAAGCGGGAAAAAGAGGCGGTCTGGCTGAGTTTTTCACGGACGATAATTGTACGCCATTAGATAAGCGTCCCCGATGTGCGCGCAATAACACGGCCGGCATCGTCGTCGTTTGCGACGGCGGTAGCGTGAAAACGCGGGAGCGAGAGAAGAGAAGCTAGCTAGTTCAACCGGGCGATATCAGGTCTCATTGTTCCGCGACTTCGAGCTCTTTGTCTCTTCCGTTTCGAAACGCGAGAGAGAGAGAGAGAGAGAGAGAGATGAAGCGAGAACGTGGAGAGCAGCAGCAACCGACGAGGAGGACGGAAGGCGCGCCACAGTCCCCGACGACGACGACGACACTTGGAAGTTGCCGGTTTACCAGCTGGTGACCCAGTCGCCTCTGCGAAAGGGCGTGTACGACGAGTACACGACGCAACGCTGCTCCGGTTCTCGCGTTATTACGCGAGACTCTCTCGTTACTTGCACGGGCCGCTGTCTAATCCGTTATCATCGCGGTACACCCGGACGAGGTTGCGTTTCGCACAAAAGCTGGAAGAAAGGCGAGTGCTTCCACCGACGGAACGCGATCGCACCTCGGTCCCTCGCGGGATTCTTTTTTTCTTTTCAGAAGCGCCGCTCTCGAGAGAGATCTCACGCGTTTCCTCCCAGGGAGGATCGGCTTCTTCGTCATTTTTTACCCGCGCTTGTACCCCGTTATTCTCAGGGTAGCTTTGTGCGTACAACTGTTGCGGGATTATTACAATTCACCTCATCAGCGCGATATAATGCGAATCCGCGAGGTCGGAACGGCACGCGCTCGCTCGCAATTGTTTACGTCACCCGGCGACTTTTGTTTCGAGAGCGACTTCCCACGTGTAATCTAAGCGAGATTGCATCAAATTTTAACCTCCGCTGTGCTCCGCCGTCGCATTACGGCGTTTTTCACTTGCCTCCGCGATCAGCGCGAGGAAAATATTTTACCGACTTTCTCCCGTTTCATAAAAGACACGACGGTCGCATATTAAAGTCCCCGCTCTCCGCTTAATATTCCGCGCATTGTTAACTTTGACCCACGTCGCGCGCGGGTGCACCCTTGTTTTAGCAGAGAGACGTAACGAGCTCACGCTAGTCCGAGCGTGAAACTTCATTCCCTTCTTCGAGCGTTAATCAAATGCCCTCGTTAAATAAAATAGCTTCGCGATCAGTTTCGCCGCGCGCATCGCATTTATTGCGCCGTCTTTGTCGCCGTTCGAGTCTCTCTCTCTCTCTCTCTCTCTCTCTCTCTATTTATCTATCTATCTATCTATCTATCTATCTATCTATCTATCTATCTATCTATCTTTCTCTTCCTCCCTGTGTCCCTCTTTCTCCTCTTTCTTTCTCGTTTCCTTCGCGCCTCCGCGAGCTCGAATTGTTCTCATCTGCGCGCGTAATATCGTGTTCAATAATTATGACTGCATAGTAAAAAAAAAAACACTTTATACTTGTGTTAAAATCGGCCCTGGTTAAGATGTTTTTTGTTAAAATTTTAATTTTAATGTATTAAATTTTGCATTAATTCTTGACATAATATTTGCGTTGCTTTTCGACGTATTCACCTTATCTTAATTTAACGCGAAAATTTTGAGTGGATCGTTTGGGACATGTGAAATATGTTAAATTTGACAACGTCTCTTTTCCTATGTAGAACGTTCTCGAAATTTTATTGAAAAATATCGTGGGGGGGGGGGGNGGGGGGGGATACAGACGACCTTCGACGAGCGGTGAATTGAGAAGAATAGTCACCTCGATCGCAATTCGGCTCGCTCGACAATTAGCGCAACGCACTGGCGATTCACGAATGGTATTTCGGGCGATCTCGAGTCGCGTTCTCCGAACACGTTTGACATTTCGAACGCGGCGAAGTTCAAGGTTGGTTCGGTTGGAAAGGCTGAAAAGGTAATCGCCCGAGGTGTCAAAACAGATCCGGCCCGATTGTAATTCCTCATGTTCCCCGACCCTGCTCCGATCAATCTCGACTCGGGAGTTTGTTTTATACCTTTCCTCTCGTTCACTCTGACGTAATCTGCATCCGTGGCGCAACCGTGGAAGCACTCCGCCAACGGCAACAGCCTCTCGCGCTGCGTTTTGTGGGAACGGGCTCATTCTGCGTTAGCGAAGCCATCAGCGTTTTCCATACGGCACCGATACGGGCTCGCGGGTGTGACGGAACGATCGCTCATACTTCCTGTCTGCGATACTTTGGCGCGAGCGGGGCCGACGGCGACGATTCTGATTACATTTGGACGCGATCCAAATCATTCCCGACTTTCCACCTTGCTCCTTTTTTCCACGAACATTTGCGGCAACCCGCGGATTTATCGGCTCGATCTGTTCCTCCCCGTGATGACGGGAGGGCGCATTAAAGAGCCGTTAATAACCGCGTCACTCACGCGGAAGGAGGCGCGCGTAATCCCCCTGGGGACAACGGAATGAGATTTATCGGAAGAATACATCATCGCGAGGCTCCGCCGAATCGAAACTTCGTGTGTCGCGATTTCTACACAAACGTCGACCGCGTGCGTTCATTACGTATTCATCTCGCACTGCTTTCACGCGCTGCTGCCTCTCCAGGTCCAATTATTTCGGTTTCAAGGACGGGATCTCGAGTCCGAGGCGTCCGTCGCGTAATCAACTGCCGAATCCGTCGCTTTCTACTCCGACGCGAGAAGAGGACGAAGAAGTTCGACGCGCTCGCGCACTGAGACGTGCAGCTTTTGACACGCGCTCTCCTCCACCGGCCGAAGACAATGGGTATCGCGCTTTCGAATAGAAAACGCAGCTGTCGCGTTTCGGCCGGTCAAGATTTTCATCGAATTTTCTCTTCGAGCCGGCCGGGCACCCTAATGTGTTTCTTAAAACGAGACGTGCCGGGTTGCGTGCTACGGGGATATTTAGGGACGACCTTTGCGCGCACGTGGAGTCGCGAGAGGAAGAAAGCGATAATGTGCAAATTGCACGCGAGACATATCACCCGCTCGTCGACCGCTCTTCACACATACGTCATCGCGAAAACGAGGATCCGCAACACTCGAAGAGAGAGAGAGAGAGAGAGAGAGGGGGGAGCTAAAGCGCGATATATCGCCGGCTAAATGTCATTTAATACCGAGCTGCTGTCCATTTGATCGAGCAATTGTCCCTCATTTTCATTTATCTGTTTATTTCACTTTTGCCGTGTTTGACGATCAATATTGCGCACGTCCCGTCGCGGACGTCGCGTCGAAGCGAGGCGCAAACCGACGGTATGTACATTAAGTCGGTCATTCATTACGTTCCCCTCGAAAAATTGCTTCGATCAATCGCGTTTCCGGCCCGTTCTCTTCCGCCCGCCTGCTCTCTTTCTCTCTCTCTCTCTCGCCTCCGCTGTTATTCGGCGTTTTAATTAAACCGCATTAAACCGCTCGTTGTGCGCGCGGCGTTAGACAGTTTTGACGCAAGATGAGAGTGTCGGAATACGACAGATAGACGGTAATGTTTGACTTGACACGTCGCCCTCGCTCGACGCCCGTATCCGAATGATTTCCGCTCCCGGGCGATCGATCGATCGACCAGGCACAATTTATGCATTTATTTTCTTTTTTCTCGTCCACGCGCACGAGACGTTTCGAGGGATCGGCCGATATGGACGCGTTATCGCAGTGGCGATATCCAGATATACGGAATTAAATTCGCGTTGCATGCGCACTCTCCGGTTGGACGGCCATTAGCCATCAGCGAATTATCCCGACGGCCGGATTTTCTCGCAGCGGCACCATCGCGCGATATTCACTCGAAAATCTTCCTGAAATTTACATGAGTCTCGCCGCGGGAGCGTTTATAATCGCCGGCTGCGTCAATTCTCGTCGGAGGATGTTCGCGGCGTTCATATCCCACGATCGTTCATCATCATGGTCGTCCTTTGTGATTACGCGTTGAGCTAAGGGCTGATCATGTTAGGGAAATCAGCTCGCGATTGAAGGTGGACCGATCGACGGTGAATTTCGAGTCGAAATTCCCGCCCTGTGTTAAATCTTTGATTCTACAACACAGTAGGAATAATGATGGCAAAATAGACGCAATTTCAATTCTAATAATATAATTATACACTTATTTGGGCCATGAAGTATTAAATTTTCGTTTTCACCGTTTTAGCGTCAAAATCGGTTGTTGAAGGTAGCGTTGAAATTCAATTTGCAGAGTTAAATATTCAAAAGGCGAGTTAAAAAGTGTCAGTTTCGTCAAAGTAGATTTTTATAAATCTGTAGGCCGCCTAAATAGCCGCGAATTATTCTTAATAGCGTCAAAGTAGCATCATAATATCGACCAGATTTAACCGTTACCCGAATCCTCGTCCACTCGCCGAGCCGGTTTCTCTCATTTTCTCTGGATTAATCATCTTTGCATATTATAATTATTACGCCCGACCTCTCTGCTGTATACCTTCGCTGGTGATTTGCGCATTTATTTCGCCTGAAAGCACGGATTCTGGCGTTACTCATGTTTATTTATAACGTTCACATTTCGAGCGTTCACCGATGAGAGTCTAAGAGTGAGAAGAATCTCGCTGACCGCTAGTTACGAGCGAATCTTTCTCTCTCCTGCGCGAAATAAAATTCCCGATGGCGATCTCGCCTCCTGTGCTTTCGCGAGACACCGTAGCATCTCGGTCAAAGTGATACTGACCCACAAAAACCCGGCGAAAAAAGGTGCGCGCGTAGAAAGTCCATTGCCGAAGTGTTTATTCCGGTCAGGCTCATCTCCATCTCCGGTTCGCGCCCGCATCGGCGGCCCGGTGGCGCGCCGGGAAACTGGAGCGAGTGAAAAGGTCTTAATTATACCGTGCGGGGCTACCCTTTCGCGACAAATCCATCCGATTTTCTCACGTCGCGCGGTTTTTCCCCGCAGGTGAAATTTTAATCGCGTCGTTACTCGATCGCCCGTTCGCTCTCTCTCCCCCCTCCCTTTTTCCCGCATTTACTATTAACATCCGGCATCGCCGATTCGCGCGTGATTTCCGCCTCGTAGGTGACCCGTTACAAAAAACTTACCGCTTTTTCCCGGCGATTTACATTTCCTTCCTTCAAAACGCCCTGCAAAATTTCTTTCCGGCAAAACGTCCACGCTGCAGATCCGAAGCAACGCGCCGGCGTTTCGTGACGAGAATCTTTTATCGTGGCGCACCGACCGAAAGTGAAAAGAAACTCGTCCCGCGAAATTATATTGATTCGGAGATACGTTGAAAACGCGATGCCTTCTTCCGACGTATTATTCCTGACAGTTACCCTGTTCACGAGAGGTATTTCGCGCGCGCTTCAACCCCGCCGACGGCGTTCAGCCGTTCAAAGCGAGGTCGATGTAGTCGGAAATTTCGTTTTCTCTTTCCAACCGGCACTAGTCGAATCCGCTTATGACGCTTCTTAGGATTAAGCGGTGCCTTCGATGTTCCATAACGGCCCGAGCACGCCATAAGTCGCTTGATCAAAATTTCAACGACCGACAACGCCAGACTCGGGGCAGGTGCTGCGGTTCGCTATTTATTAATTTCCGCCGAGGTAGTTTCGTTGCTATTAATTCCTAAGTTTTTGTATATAGGATTATCACTCATTTAATCAGGAGAAACGAGGTGACATTTAATATAAAGTATTTCCGGCAGTCGTTCCTCCCTCCTCTTTGCACCTTGCCTTTAACATTTGATGTAATTAAAAATTTAATATAAAATGTGAAACGCAACTTGAGATACGTACATATTTTGGGATAGCGGGGCGGGAGAAAAATCATGAAAATACAGGGCCAATGGGAACTTAAGATATTGCTTATTATTCATTGATTATCATTACACTCGCGGCATCAGCGTCACATTATTGATTAATTTCCGTCGCCTTATACGAATTTTTTCTTACATTCCATTCTTCCATCCAATTTTTCGGAAGATACAGATTTGAGGTCGGAACGTTTGTTTTCCCCACGCGAGAAACAAACTAGCGCACCTGTGTCGGCGCGATGATACATTATTCTCGTTCTCCATGAAACGGTGGGCGGTGTAATTTTTGTAAACACAGCGTGTAACGGCAATTTGAAAAGAGAGAGCGTCTCTGGGGGAAAACATTTCGCGACGTTCGGCAAATTGAAACTCGCTCTTTGCGCGCGCGAGAACGCGCGAACTCGGCACGGGAAACGGTAACAGCGCGCAACAGTGCGCTTTCGAGGCGTGTATCATTGAGATCCGGTTAATTGGCAGTCGAATCGATTTTCCGGCGACAAAAGCTTTCCAAGTCGGCGAAGGTGGCCAATAGAAAATTTGGATTGCGCGCGCGATCGACGCGACATTTAATCCCGCCCGGCTAAGCTGTGTTTTGTCAACGTTCAAAAGGGCGACGCTATTGACAGACCAATTTCCGCGGCGTGCACGCACGCGTGTGCCTGCCTGGCCAGCGCGTGCTCGTGAACGCATTATGTCGATGTTTTGTCATCGCCGAACCAGCACGGACAACCGCGAAACGTAATAACGAGACCGCGAACGGACGTGTTCTACGCGCACGAGGGACTCTCTCTCTCTCTCTTTCTCTCACTCCCTGTCATCCGCGTTCCCTCCTCCTCGCACATTCGCGCTACTCCGTCACGTACGGCCACGCGCCCGTAGGTTGAGACTGTCAATTAGCCGTTTCCGAGTGTTGCTGGAAATATTTCAAAGAATCCGACGTGGATCCAAACGTCAATGGTAGACAGAGACACGAGATGAAAATCGAAGGAAGGAAGGAAGGGAGAAAAGAGCAGAAAAGTGCGATTACTCGTTTCACTCGTTTGTGCTCGTTCGCGCATTTCATCATTATTTGGCCGACTCGTTCGGAGGATTCGGCGAGAGTCGGTCTAATTTAGCCGGAATTTGCGGACTCGGGGCTTACGATGTGTTAATATTCGCGTACTCTCGGGGATCTCGAATATCCGGGGGAGGATCGATAAATTTTCGTCTCAGGCAAGATGCGTATGCGCTTCGCACCGCAAAACGCTGCCAAACTCGGCATGATGGATGCGCGTGCGCGCGATTTCGCCGAGCGATTCGCGCGTAAAACAGTACGCGGCTTTCAAGTGGCCGCGTTTACACATGTGTAAAAGGCTCGCGATAGATGGATAGAGGGAGAGAGAGAGAGAGAGAGAAGGGAGAAAGAGAGGAAGAGAGAGAGGGGCGGTGGTCGGGACGCGGCTGGCGCGTGTATCTCTGTAATTGAGTGTCGGAGCACTCTCAGGCTCAGCCGACGAGAGTAACCGCGGAATAAAAAGGGCGGAACGCGTCATCTCCGGTAGATAAATGTAATTAAAAGTTACGCTATGAGCTCCCGCTTTTGCGACAGACCTTTCAGCGGCGCGATATATTTTTTTCCCCTCTTTCCTTCATATCCCTCCCCCTCCCCCCTCGCCATCTCTTCCATTTTTTATTTTTTATCCTACAATGCGAACGGCAAGCGCGTGTAATAACCATCGAATTGGCCGCGAGCGAAGGTGGCGAGCGGTGCCGTATGAAAATTATCGCGTTTCGCGAGAGAAATGCAATTGAAAGTTTTATTAGCCGAGCGGCTCTCGCGCGCACGTGCGCGATGTACGTACATACATACGTACACACACGCGCGCTTTTTTCCAGCCGGTGCGAGACGCGCGCGTGTAATCATCATTCGTCGGACAAACACACACGGACCGACGCGGCCGGAGAATTGTCCATGCATATTGCCCGTTCGGCATCCCCGCCGCTCGTCCGCCCGACGGGGACCGGCCAGCGTTGCTCCATCCGCCCGGTATTTTTGCATAACATTTGTTTACACGGTCATTGCACGCGTGTTCTTTCTACCGGTAACTGCGACGTGTGCGGTAACTAATTTTCCGCCGCCATTCGAATGAAGCCGGGTTTCGTTCA
Source organism: Dinoponera quadriceps (assembly GCF_001313825.1). Classification (NCBI taxonomy): domain Eukaryota; kingdom Metazoa; phylum Arthropoda; class Insecta; order Hymenoptera; family Formicidae; genus Dinoponera; species Dinoponera quadriceps. The sequence continues at coordinate 985,004 of NW_014555944.1, forward strand.
TCGCATTTTAATTCCAGTCGTGTTCCCTCGGGACGCTCGCGTGCGCTCGCTCGCAATTGCAGCGTGAGATGACGGATCGCGATGAAGGAATTCGTTACGTTGTTTTTCCACCGCGTTCCAGACACCGTGCCGGGTATTTTAATCGTCGACGGCGCAGCGTTCTCCGTCGCTAGTGTATGTTCGACGGGGACAGAGAGAGAGCGTTTGGCGTTTCGCATAATTCACGTTGAATTCACCCGGCTAATGGCGCATTTCGAAGTGACGACTCGCCGAGACTCATTCTACAGCGAAGTTTGTCGCGCTCGTATTTTCGGTATATCTCGCGCGTATACACACACCGAACGTAGTTCAGTCACGTTACAGCCACTCCCGATTACATTACAGTCGAGACACGGGGATCAATCCGAGCGCGCCGGAGTTATTTATCGAGGCGACTCGCGCGAGGCGAGATAACTCACCGGCGCAGAAATTGGAGTCGCCGCGACAACTTATTCCAAGACACAATTTCAGCGTCGCGACGCCACCAGAATGGAGATCGTAATTTCCTCGTTCGCGAGCCAGCGGGCACGGGACCCGCGCAAAATGTAAACTAAAGCACCTTCCTCGCTCGCGACCCTTATTTTCGTAGTTCCGCCGCCGCGACTGACTATTTGCTCGATCTCGTCGAGTAAGTAGCGGAGCCACCGGAGAGAGAAGCGAGAGGACGCGAGGAAAAGAAAGAGACGCGCCCAGTTTAACCCATTTTGTCTCGGCGCGAGCCGGGCATTATTCAAATAGAGTGCGCGCACAATTTTTGCGCGTCCGACTGCTGCGGTCACTCATTTTTAATAACCGTCGGCACGGCGCGCAAACCACCACCTCCTCCTCTTCCACTTGCTGCCCCGTCGCTGCCGCCGCCTCTTCCAGCTTTCGGTCGGGGCACCCTCGCACCTAGGAACGTATGTACGTACGTGTACGTAGCTGTACACCGCGTACATCCGTCTGCTCGTTCGGCGCGCATACGAACGACCGTTTACGTATATACCAGCTCGCTCGCAGGCAGGTACCACCTCGATCCCATGAAACTTAAATTTCCTTCGAAACGGCCGCGGAGTTACGCGCGCGAGTGACGTTTCAGAAATTCCTAAGGCAGATACCTCGCGCTCTCTCGCCTCCGTCCTGCCCGTCATCTCCTGCGTTCTCGTTCCTCGTCGATCTCTCTCTCTCTCTCTCTCTTTGCACCGCTCTCTTTCCGCCCCGCGCGCCGCTCTTCGTCTCTTCTCGCCACCCTTCCCCGGGTCCAGGGGGTGGCTCACGTGAAACTCTTGCCCCGTGCCGGAATTACCGGCTCGCCGGCATAAACTCGCGTGCATATATCGAGTGACGTAAAACTCGACGAGAGGGTAGCGTGGGAGCTTGAGAGGGGCAGGAGGGAGGAAGTGGGTGGTAGTGCGGTCCTGAATTTGGCGTTTAAATCCCCCCCTCCGCCGTACCTCCTGCTTGACGTCTCTCTCTCTGGCAACCTCTCCCCATTCTCCATCCTTTGATTCTCCATCCCTCTTCGGAGCGACGCTCGGCGTCTCGTTTCAACTCTAGCACCACCAGCATCGCCGCGAAATGGCGGCCGTTCATTCTCGCCCGCAGGAGAGATAGCTCTGTGCCGCGCGCGGAGAAAGAGAGAAATTCGAGGCATGGAAACGTAACCCGGACGAAGATGGACAGAGTTGACAGGGGAGGGATGGAGATAGGGAGAGAGGGAGTGGCGCAGAGGAGCGCAGGATGAGCCGGAGTAGTGCGATATTGGAGTTTTGAAATCGATAGCCGGTGACGCGCTTCCGGTTTAATCGATGAAGCTGCTCGCGGCGCGCAGGGTGCTCACGTCGCTGATATTGTTTGAAATTCTGCTAATCGATCAAAAGTATTATATAACGGGAATTTCACAGATGCTTAACGGATGTGTACGCTCCATAGTAATTGCTGTCGAAAGCAGAAATCGACCGATCCCCGATTACCTCGTTGTGGCGGTGACGCGACGGTGAGAATAAAATATCGCACGGCCGCGGCTGACCAGTGTACCATCGTGATATGACTCTCACAATCGTATGTGTATTGTGCACGAGCTCGTAAAACTTTTCCACTGTCAATTATCGTAGATCAATCGTTTAATCGCGAAAGTGTCCCGCTGGTTGCGATTGGTTTCCGTTTACGGCTACTGCGAAGAATTTTTCAAGATCAACTTGGAGCGAAAAAACCGATCTCCAGACTTTTCCTTATAAATGTACAAGTACCGCGATTTCCCGTCCTGATTTAGATGGAAACAACCAGTCCGAGACTGCGTCACAATTATGGAGGAGCTCTACTTTATTTAACGGCAGTCTCGAAATAAACGACGCGTCCCGAGCGAAGGGTTAAATCACGGAGATTAAATTTGCACTCGTTTCTCCGACTTGGCTCAGCTCGACTCTACCTTGACTCGGCGTAATTTCGACGTACACGATCTCTTCGCGGTTTGGATCTCGCGCCCGCCGATTCGCGTCGCTGCGTTTTCCGCGTTCTCAGTTTCTCCGGGTTTAAGTGAAATTCAATCGGCTTTTACAACTTGATCGTCGCAGGCACGGATTTCGAAACCGACCACGGCTACCGATAATTCGTTCTGTCGTCCGGTAACGCGACACTTATTGCATCGCGGCGCAGGTTTACACGCTTTTAGGAGAACGTCCGGGAAACGATGAATAAGACGATTAAGGCTGTGCGAGTGGAAAAGCCACGTGACACGTCGTAAGGCCGCCTTGACAAAATAGGGTCCATTAATCTTGCCTGACTCCCGCCCGGGTTCTTAAGGGGGTCCTTGTTCGTCTCGTTTGTCCGCCTCGTGCGAACTTAATTTTTTAATTGCGTCTCGAGACGCGTAAATTTACCGGGAGGAGTTTAGTTACTAAAAGGATTACGCTGAAATCTTCACTGGGCCATGTGTATATCTGCGAGAAACTTATCGGGAAAATTATTCTAAGACTCATGTCGAAATACTCTTCAATTCTTAATACTCTTGAATTCACTTCTCTCGGCTGAATCTTGATATTATATTATAAATCAAGTGGAAAGGGAAAAACACATGTATTTCTCTTATTTGATATCAAACTTTTTCAGTTATCAGACAGACGCACTCTTCCGGCGATAATTATTTTTCCCCATGTTTTCTCGTCGGCCTTTCCTTTTCTTTAGCGTTTCGACTGAATAACAACGGAGATCGCCTTATTCCGCTTCCTTTCTCTTTGTCGCTCGTCAACCGGTTCGTTGAATCAGAATAAAATTCCGGTTTCGCGTACGTGAGTTTTGCAGCGGCCGGTTTCACGAGCGGAACAGAGCCGCGGTAACGAGATCATTGGAAGAACGAGACGAATTAATAACACGCGGATAAAGTGTCCGCGTCCATTACCAGTGACAATCTGATACCGCCTGCTTCCGCCCGCCGGACGTATCAGACTCTTATATTCGGCGAGTCACGCGGATCCGCAGTCGCAATTTCCTGAAAAGACACGCGTGTTCCCCCGGCATCAGCCTGTGCGGAGTAACCCGCTGCAGTTCCTGCCTTCGTGCGCAAATACACGGCGAGATACGCACCTACCGTTCTCATTGGTTACTTTCTCCGCGGATGTATCTCGCCGTGGAATTTCGATTAGGTCTCTATCGTCACGAACACATCTTCGGGCGCACGAAATTCTACTTTCGCTGCGGTCACGTGCGCCCTCCATTTCCACCGGCGGCTTTTGCGACTCGGTGGTCGCTAGATGAAGACGAATCTGCACTTCGGACGAACAAACCGTGGATTAAGATGCATGTGGAACCATCGGACGGCGTCGATAGTCTCGTCCCGCGAAAGTTCGACCGGCCATCTCGCGGACGCTTACTTCTCGCAATCACCGTTTAACGTCTCCCTCAGATCGAATTGCACCGCCTTTCACATTTCGTAAGGATCGTCCGCCCACGCTGATTCGCGTCGTGCTTAATTCGCGAGGCGAATTCGTTCTTTCTGCTCTCATTAAATTCAATTACCTCGCGGCGCACTTCGCCTTTGTAAGGAGCGGATGGGCGCGCGCACGGTTTCCGCGCGGATACGCGTCGCAAAGAACTGCGCGATTAAATCGAAACGCGACGGAGCGCCGGCCGAATAATTGATTTCAATTTAATGCACCGCATTAACGGAATTGTAAATTTCGGCTTTGTGAACGGCGAGAGCGACCCACTACCGAGGTAAAGGGTTAAATCGTAATTAGCGAATGGCAAAGCCGAGCGGATATATATATATATATATATATATATATATATGTATGTGTGTATCCATCGAGCAGCGGATACTCGATATCTGCTCGGCGGTATGAAAGCGTCGCGCCCACGCGCGCATATTATATATATATATATATATATATATATATATATATCAGATACATGGGACTCTTAATGCATTTTTCTCGCTGAAATTATCATTCTCTGAAAGCGGCATCGAATGAAATTCTCCGGCGCTGTTTCAAACAGCAATCCTCGAAACCGCGCGGCGCGAGATTAAATTGTACGCCGAATTAAAAAGAAGCGCGGTATTAATGCGCGCGCGAGCGCTTTTACACTCGGTGGGGCTCGATTTTACAGTGGGTTCCAATGGCGCGGAAAACGCGCGTGACACGCGACACCACGGGGCTTTTCCATGTCCTCGAAGACGGGAGTGAGCGAAGGGGGTGGGTTCGGAATCGTAAGCACGTTCGATGACGATCGATTTTCGAAAAGCTCGCGCGCTGCCATTAGGAAGGAGAAAGGCGCGCGAGCGAGCGGGCCAATCAAACCGTCATTTGTAATCAATTAAAAGCCAATAAAGCCGGTGCTGATTGGACGACAGTCGCGGGAATACGCCGCGAAAATGGGAACAATAATAGCGGATCATTAACAGCGGTATAGGGTTTATTTCTATGGGAGCGCGTCGTCGCCGCGGCTCGGTCGACCGTCCGCCCGGATTGTTGTTGCCGTGTTGAATGCCGCACCGCACGTATGCTACGCGAAACTACCTGTCCATCCATGCGTCGGATCAACCGCTCGCGCTATTTTCTAATTTCGGCGTCGGGGCTGTTCGTGTAACAACGCCGTGCGCGCGTGAGGGCGTTTAAGAGCTCGCTCGGTTCCGCCGAGATCGAGCCGAGCATCGCGAACGGAGGTTCCCCCATGAAAATTATGCGACATAAATTGACGGAGCTGCCTCTCTCTAGTCCTCTCTCTCTCTCTCTCTCTCGTTCTCTGTCTTTTCACTAGTACTATTTGAAGGTGGAATCTACCAAGATGATTCTCCCGTTTAGGTTTAGTACGCACGTAGTAAAGGGGCGAACTACCCTTCCGCTCTTTCGAAAAGGTCGGAGGTACGATAATACAATAGATCAAGAATGGAAATTTTAATATATAAATTACTCGAAAGAGACTCGCTTTTTATTCACCTTTTCAAGGCTGGCTTACTATTTTCTTACTTGTTCAAGAATAAAACTTACTTTTCTCACTAATTTTGAGAGCTCAACTGTTCCCATGCCTGTGTGTCTTCTGCGATAAATTTCATTCGCGGGTGTGATCACATTCCAGCTTTTTCTCAAGACCATCCGCTCGCCGCGCGTTGCAACGAGCGCGTCGAGAAGCCCGCGCTTTTGCAATTGTTTAAAAAACGCGGCAACTTGCGGAAATTAGGACGATGTTTATCGTTACGGTAAACGGCAGGTAGACACTGGGAATGTGCGCGCCACTCCTGGAATAGGCCAGATAGGAGGAGAACTCGCAGACGCTTGGCGCACGAAATTGCTCGCCAGCCGGAGCCCCTTTTCCGGCCTCCGCGCCAGCCGCCGCGACTCGTGTAATCGCGCACTTTACTCCGCTTCTCGCGACACAACACAGCGAGAAACGCTGCGCGTATCTACGGCCGCAAGTGAGTGTAAATGCATCCTCCGCTATAACGACGCTTATGCTTTTCGCTCGTTTTTTTTTTTTTTCCACCGATGCGGTTTCGCGCGACCGGCAAGCATTTCGCGTCGGGATTTGGCGCGCAATTATTTCACTCGTGGTATTCTCTCGATTAAAATTCGGACAGTTACGCACCGCAAAATCGAATATCAATACATTATGCGATTCGATGTGTATTATAATATATGTAAAATTAATATATGTATAAGCGAAAATCGCAACCACGCGAGAGATACCACGCGTGAATTTCGCCGACGACCTTCTGCCCCGGGGGGAGGAAGCCCGTCGGAGAACACCCGGGGATTGTGAATCTTTCGTGCGGGAAGATTGAGCGCGTTAATTGTTACGAGGATATGTACTCGACGCTTTGATTCGTCACGTCGACGGCTTCGTTAATTATTTTGCATGTATCTCACGGAGAGAGGCGGCGACGACGGCACTGCGCGACACGAGGCGACGCGCAAAAACGATGGTGCCTCGATACGACGAGAGTCTCATCTCGGTTGGGATAAAACGCAGGGAGAGGGGCGACACGGGGGAGGATAAAACCGCACACAAGCGGTGCATGTACACACACACGACACAGGCTGGAGGAGAGAAAGAGAGAGCGAGGGGGAAAGAGGCTAGAAGCGGGACGGCGGAAATGCGGCGCGGGTGGGCGGTTGGTTTGACATGGGGCTCCATATAATCAAACCAGCTCCCGTATTTATGGTCGAGAGCCATCCACCGTACCTGGTGTGTACCCATTCCTCATTCCTGCGTCCTGCTCGACACAGGGCTATTAAATTTGGAAACTCTATACCTCCGTGTCGCGCTCGCCCGCCCGCTCGCTCGCACGTGCACACACGTACACGGTGAAGGCTCGCGCGTTGCGCGCACATTCGGCGCTTTGTCCTGCCGTCGACCGCGCGCGCGGCTCAAACCTACGTGCGTTTTATAAGCGCATCAAAGTTAATGGTGGAGGCGCTCCCCGTGCAATTCCGTGCAAAGCGCATCCCGGCCGTCTCCTCTTCGCTCCCCCTCTCTCCCCCCGCCCTGTCGTCGGCCGTACGCACACACGCAGCGATTTGTGCATACGACGCGTCCGTCCGCGGAGCCGCCGCTCCTCCATCTGTACACCCCCTCGCACTCCCCGTCTCGGGATGCAGGTGCCAAGATCGTATTTTTGTTTACAATCCCCGGACGAATCTCGGTACTTGGAACGGCGTGGAATATGACGCTTC
>NW_014555944.1:992298-998885 GCF_001313825.1 Dinoponera quadriceps
CTTGGAACGGCGTGGAATATGACGCTTCGACCCTCCCCCCCGCCCCTCGCGGACGAAGCGCCGCGATAACGACGCGCAAGCTGCGCCCACCTTGGACCGGCCGACGTATAAACGCGACGCATAAAAGATCGTTGTAATTCAGCCGGTCCTATTTCCCCCCTCCTCTCCGTCCACTCTTCTCGTCCCAGCCGCCGGAAGTTTTACTGCTTCGACGCGGAGGGGGGAAAAAGGATGACTGCATTAGAAGTTGCGGAAGCGCGCGCTTCGTCGGCGACGACGACGTCTTCATCGCTCGCGGAGTGGATCTTCGCAGTTGCTCGCCGTTCTCGTTGATATTTGCGAGTTACGTATCGATCCGTATTACGACACTATCATTCCCGGCGCGAAATCATCCTCGTCCGCACGTCGTGGCGTCGGGAGAGACGGAAGAGGCGCGAATTTGATTAATTGAGCATTCGCGTGACGCGCAGCGCGCGTCGATTCGCGCGTCTCGCCCATTAAGCGTCGCGGGGATCTCGATGTTGGTCGCGACGTAACAGCGCGTTCGAGATAATCGGGTGGCACGGGAATTCGTCGGCCGTTACACGCCGGCCTCGCCGTTTGTGTAACGCATCCTGGCCGATCATTGCCGGTAAGTAGTCGCGATAAACCCCTGTTTAGCGTGCGTTTCGCGCTATCCAGTGCTACAGAGGGTCAGCTATCCGTTGCGTGAGTGCGTCGTGAACGATCATAACGCGTGTCTATCGAGTGTATATCGAGTGTACGATCGCTGGAGTATTATTGTTCGTCGGCGAGTAAAGAAAATAAAACAGATAGACGGATGGATTTATTATGCGCTCTGGGGAGGTCCCCCTCAAGCCAAAAAAGACGTTAACCTAACGGTTGGGGTCAGATTGACCCCGATTTGCCTTCGACGCGGCTTCGTTTCTTTCACTGCGTCTACACGCTGTTTCTCTTTTTAAGGAATGCTTCGTGTTATTATTTACTTCTTTCGCCTATTTTGTACATTGATCGCATGAGAAATGACCAAAACAGAACATGGGGTCGACCCAATTTTCCTGGATACGTTGAAAAACCCTGCCGTTAAAGGGTTAACTAAAGCGCCAAAGATCCCGAGTAGCGAAGAGATATTTAGAGAGCAGGCGTTTCAAGGATATGTTGACGCAGATATTCTTTTTCAGTCGATGGAGCCGTGTCAAGTAATGTGGACTTAAATTTAGAAAAGAAGCAATCGATATTTAAAAGAGAGGAGGGGGCATACGATGGAATGCGAGCGACGCGGCGGGGGGGGGAAGGAAACCGGAAAATGACGGCTAACACCACGCGAGATGAGATGATGCGCGACACATATCGCGCACGTAACGCTCTCTTCTATGATTCAGGAAGATCGATCATCGTCGAGTCACGGCATCTGTGAAATTAACGTCTCTCGCGCGTCATCGTTTTGCATAAATGAACACGACATCCTCATTCGATGCTTCATCGTTGCATCATTATGAATGAACTGTCACGCGCGGATAAAACGCGTCAATCAGCCGAAATATTTCACGGGGACCGTATCTTGCTGTCAATTAATCTTTGCCTATTTTTCGTCGCCGGTGTGTGTGTGTGTGTACGGCGCTGCTTAGTCGCAACGAATCGCATTTAACAACTTAATTATTATTCCGCTTCCGTCTGGTTTGTCGTCGTTACTCGACGCTCCCAGGCAAGAGCGATTTATTTATTATCGGCCACGTCGCCGGGGCGACGCGCTGCGTTTCAAGCGCGCGAGGAGAACCTTTCTCGAGGCTCTTTAGAAAGAAAATTGCAGCCCGCTGCCTGCTTTGTAGCTTGCCGCTGGCAAGCGAGCGAGCGAGCGGTCAGTTTGTCCTCTCTCGGCGCACCGGAGCGTAACTTTTCTCGGACGTAACCGTGTATTTACGCGCGGCGTTACACGGCCAGATGCGCGCACGGGAAAGCTCTCGCCGGCGGCACGGCGGTGTACCGTTTACCGCGAAGATTAGCGCGTCGAACTACGGCGGTGTGTTTTACATCGGGTCGGGTCGCGCGTAAAATTCCGAGCCCGTTAATGGAAATCCTCCCGCAGCCGCGCGCGATTAAAAGCGCGGCGACGCGGCTCTTGCGCGCGCGATGGCCGATTTGATTCGACTTTTAGCACGGCGACGACGTGCCGCAGACGGGTTTTGATTCCCGCTCTCGACCGGGATTCACCGACGGAATCGGCGGTTATGCGTGAGCGTACATAAATTTGCACGCGCGCCGACCCGAATGGATGCGCACGCTCGCGAGAAAATTCTCGTCCCGTGCTTCCGTGATTTATATTATTCCACCTCGGCTGTGCGAGCGCGCCGCTACCATCCTCAACCACCCTCCGCACCTTGTTTCGTTCCCCGACTCTGGCAAATTTTCTTCTCTTTCCTCGTTGAACTCCCACGCGCTCTCTCCTCCTCGCCCTTGCACGCGTACACGGTTCTGTCGTTATCCAGCTGCGTTTCCGTGTTTCATAATTGACTCGTGGGGAAAAGAAAATTGGGCCGCATTGTCCGTCCGACCAATCATCAGATAAATTACTTTGTCCCTTGTTTTTCGCTCCGTGTTGTACGCGAGCACGGTACGTATCACATTCGTGTTCGTGCGCATGTGTGGGTGTGTGTTTCGCAGCGAGATTTTATTCAATAACTTCTCCGGCACATGATATTCGATATGTCCATGCCCGGCTTTGTTTCGTTTCTAACGTGTTTGATGAGTCGTTAGTTTGTTGTCCTTCGTATATGAGAACGCCGAAAATCCGAGCTCTGCCAGCTCGGGCCGGATATATTTTTTTTCCGTGCAATAACGAGGCATTGCGATCTTCCCGTCTCGTATTGTTTTCATAATTTACGCTTTTGTTATATCGGGGTAAACAAGCCGGTATGCGCGCAGGATGTTTCCGCGGGGGCGGAACGAGGAAACGCCACATTGCTGGACGCTCGACGCTGATTTTTAATGGCACGCGATGAGACGACTTTTAAAGCGGCGCGCGCGTGAAAATGCATTACATGCATTCCGTCGGAAATGAAATTTTGTTCGCATATGCCATTCGAATTTTAATATATTTTTTATTCTCCCGAAACGCGCGCGCGTTTCATCGTTTCAATTACGACGTGTTTGGGAGGAGGCGAGAGGGTGGAAAGGGTGAGTGAGAGGTATGAGAGTGGGAGGGACGGGAGAGTCGGTCCGCATTAATTTTTATGTCGCGTTAATTTTCACGACGATATCCCGGGCGCAGCGGAGCGAAAGAGAGCGCGCGCGATACGTGCATAAACCATAGCCTCGTTGTTCCCACCTTTAGTATCCCGCCATGTCGAAGCACGCTCTCCTAAACCCGCGAACTCACGGACCGACTGTATCCGCAAAGCGAAACGGATTTAACATCTCGAAAAGCATAGAGCAAAGAAAGAGAGTAAACACTCCGGATCCGTGACAGTGTTTCCTGAAGAGCGTGTTTCCGCTCTTCGCGTACAATGTATAATCAGTGAAAGAAAGGTTGCGACACACCTTTTTCAACGAGTTTCGCGTCTGCAACGGTAGAATTTCTCCTGGTGATTTTCCAAGGGTCGCCAAGAGTGCGAAAATTCATCTAGGAAAATTCACACGTGTTCGATTAAGACCCGCCGGACTTGATCTTTTCTCCGTAAAGAAGGGTAGGAGATCGAAAAAATCCTCCAAAAAAATTGGAAATAAACGGGGAATAAACGTTTTTTTTTTTTTCTTCGAAGCTTTAGAACGAAAAATTTGTTTCTTAGCGTATTCCGGCGAGAGATATATTTTCCTACTCGCATGCCGGATGCGTTGCGAAGTTTTTCCGGGATAAAAATGCAGACGGTGGACTCTTCCACCGACTGTACGGGCCGTTTTCGCGGGATTCTCTCCCGTGAGCACGGTGTATCCTCCACACACACACATTCTTCCCGTCGCATTCCGGTGCACGCGACTTCGACCGCGCTCCCGGCGAGCCGATTTACAAGAGGCTGTCGCGTATGCAGCGACGTAGCGGAGGCGAGACTACTCCGAGCGGCGCGTTCCGCGTGCTTTTGCAAGGATATATTATTCTTACATTACACACGTATACACACGCCGGTGGCAATAAGGGCGATGGAGTAAGAGCGTCGGGAGGTAAGAGGAAAGCGGCGCGCTACTCCATCCTCTCGCATTTCTCCTCTCCACGTCCGACGAACGTTTCCCTTACAGGTCAGCCACGCATAATGCAACCGTGTCGCTATCAGTTTCCTCCCTTTTTTAGAACAAGAAGCAGTGTGTAGTTACGCGGAGGCGCGCCCGGTGAATGTGCGCATCGGTGCTGGTCGTCGACCGGTCGGATGTGCACGTTGCTTGCGCGGGCATCGACGCTAAGGCGGCAGGCCGTGGAAAGTGACGGCGTTCTATTTACGAGGCATCGCCGACGAGAGACACGCCGATCGAGAGTCGACTTGCACGAGCGACCGATTAACGTGATTTGCTGCACGAACGCGACCGGCTTTAGGAGATGAGGGAGGGTGAGAGAGAGAGAGAGAGAAGAGTTTGTCCTCGCCTTAGGGCGAGGCAAGCCCTCCGAAAGCGACTGAAAAGATACACGAAACGGCGGAAGTTAAAGTTGCGTTGCCCCTATAAGTGAGAATAATGAAAATATTATGAAAGAATTAGAAATTGATCTAAATTGCGTTGAAAAGTGACGTTAAAAGTGTGACTGTAATCCCGAGCCCGGATCGAAAGTTCTACTTTAAAGGAGGTTGTGTCAGGTGAAACGAGCGTTGAGATGTCGATGAAATTTTCACTGCGTATACATTGAAATCGTATCCAACTCATTACTCGTGCGATTAGAAAGAGATTGATTATTCCAAAGCTGAGATATTTGTTACTGAAATTGACACTTTTTATATGCACTCCTTGAGACTTGTGATACCGTGCGTATATGTCTACCCCAACTTTCTAAGTTAACGTTTATTATTTAGATAATGAAATAAGTGTGTGGGAACGTAATTTTACTTGATAGATACTAAATTTATGAATGATCCTCTTGATATACCATTGAAAGTACGGCACTAATAGGCAATGCATCCTTAAACGGCCGTGTCGTGCGGGCTCGGCGATGCGAGTGAAGCCGAGGAGTAAATCGTGATCCGTAGCGATATTAATGCGAAGGAATATCAGAGCGAGATTTTTCGTCTCGCTTTAGAAGGTACGTTCATTCCTCAGCCGAGATGCAATCACTCCTTTAAACGTGATAATGCGCATAATAAGAAACGCGTCAGAGGCCTGATGCAGCAAGCGATCGCGGTTTACTTTCAAAACCACTCGAGTTCTCTCTCTCCTCTCTTTCGTTCTCCTTCGGATTCAACGACGGAAGCGAAAGAAAGCCGCGAGTGGATGAGGAGAAAGGGAAGGAGAACGGCCGAACGAGTGGGTGCAAACGCGATTCGGTCGGTTTGGAGGTAAATTCATTTGCGACGAGGGATGCGAAGTTCTCGAAGGGGCGCGGAGAAAGAGATAACGATGGACGACGCGGTGGAGGGGGGATCGAAAGTCGGAAAAGGAGAATATAATGTATCTCTTGGCCAAGAGTAAGCGGCCTTTGGGAAACGAGAAAGAATGAGCGGCGTCGATCGTACGCTCGTAAGATTATTAGGAATCCATCGTGTTCCTTACTGTTTGCGGTAAACGGGAGGTCAAGGACGAAAACGAGTGTCGCGCGCGGGGGATACTGAGATCGCTCGATAATTAAACGGTCGGCGGTTTGACGGGGGAACAACGTTCCCCCGGGCACTTTCGAACCAAGGCAAGAAGTCGCGCCGGATCGAAAAGTCACGCGTACGTGAGGCAAATTTCGCCGGCACCGTCGCTCTCGACGGTGGAAGTCGAGATTCCTCCTCCGCGTCGGCGGCGAATAGCCGGGGGTTCAAGTCGGGGAAACAGTCGCGCGAATTATTATGATTCACGGAGAGCGCCGCGTCGCTCGCGCGGTCTTCATCGTCGGTTCATTGTTCGGCGGAAAAAGTTTCGCGTTTCGCCAGATTTCACGGTGAAAAGGGCGGCGAGAAAAGCGGAGCTTAATTAATCTGTCCTCGTAAGCCGCCGCATGCCGGCAGCTCTCGTGCAAACGGAACACGGCGACGCGCGTATATCGCACGTATAGCTCGTGGGAAAGGAACTTGCCTCTTGTGCTTGAGAAGCGTAGGTTCTCGTAGGTACCGGCACTCACCTACACTCGCGTTTCCCCGCTCCCCCCGCCTGGCGAGCAATCTACCTTCTCTACCTTCGACAACCCTGCGGTGAGAAGTTTGATCGACTAAATTGCCGGCGGGCTGTCAGCAACACACCGACCGTTCTTCGCGAGTCCTCTCGCTTATACGCCTCCGTGAAAACCGGCGCGCAGCCCCCGGCACGATTCCGCGAACAAATCCGATCCCGTTCGTGGCCGTGATCCTCCGTTGATTTCGTTCGGTTCGCTTACGTGCGGCCGGCGCCTCCCACAAATCGAGTCAAAGTCGACCCTGAACTCCGAGAACGAAACGAGCTTCTCGTTGTTGAAGAACCCCCCCCCCCCCCCC
>NW_014555944.1:998914-1068356 GCF_001313825.1 Dinoponera quadriceps
AAAGGCCGGGAGTTCGTTTTTCGATAAGACAGTGTCGGGAGTTTCGTCGAATTAATTTCGCTTGTTGAGAAGAACACCTCCCTCTAGAGATCTCGCCGTTTCGCTTCATTTCGCGGGTATACTTCGCTGTGGAGATCATTTCACCCGCGCTACAGCGAGTCGCGAAATTTCACCGGTGTAAATCGAGGAGAACGTTCGAGGGGAAACTGAATTGGCGGTAGAAACGAAACGACAATCGCGACGTTACACGTGCCTTCCGAATCGCTAAGTAAACCACGTAGTGCTTTCCGAGTCGCTTCCGAGTAAGCTCGCCGGCGAATGCGTATCCATTTACATCCGCCGTTGCATAGCTACGTATTTAACTTGAAATTTACTTACGCGCTGTATAAGCCCCGGCGTATACGTCTAATCAACGGTACTTCATCCCTGCGGTTGAACGAAGTTTGGCTCTCGAGGAAGATGGTAGACAACAGCCTTAAGGAACACGCCACTCGCAGCAACTCCGGGACCTAATTTAATCGCCACGGTACGAGCTGTCCGATCTCCGGCGAGATCCGCACGTTCGATGCGAATGTAACTACAAGTAACTATGTATCGCTCCTTCCGCCTCTCACTCTCGGACGCGATCTAAGATTTCCTAATTCGCCTTCGATCCGCCGGTGGGTCTCGAGTTTTAGGTCTCTCTCGACACCGCGATCCTCCTCGCGAGTTTTAAGCCTCCCACACTCGGTTGTATCTGACCACGTGGGTCTCGAAAAATTTATGCAACCGAAAAATCACGAGCAGCTTTTACTCCACATTCACCATCTTAACTCGTATCATATATAATATATATATATATATATATTTGCACTATAATTATGTACTCATCTCTTTATGTAAGAACTCGCGGCTGGTAACGTCCGATCAGAAGCACTATCTCGCGTCGTGTTTCTCTTCCTATCGATATAACACGCGGAATCGCAAGATAATTCAAATCATCGTAACGTAGAATTTTCACGGGGGGGGGGNGGAAGGGGGATACACCGTTGCATATAAATTAGAAAGGAGCGGGGCATTTGTAAGTCTGTGAATTTCGCGTATCCGGACGGTCGAGGAGGAGGGGGAGGAGGTAATCGAGTCCAGGTGTCCACGTCTGGAGCGTGTTTTTATATGACGTAACGCACACCCTTTCGCGTCTCGTTACCGCGAAAGCGCGAAAATATTCGCTCGCGTTACGGCCGATCGAGTTTTTGCTCACGCCGGCGCGCAACCGTCGCTTGCGTGTGCAATCGTCGCCGACGGCTCGTCGGCGCACGAAAGTCATCGCCGAGCCTGTGCGAAAGTGAGCGTACATCGCAGCCTTCGTTACGCGCTCGTCTCGCGTCTTCGCCTCTGCGAAGTCGCTCTCGACTGCGCGCGAGCACTCATCCGCGCGGATTCATCCTCACATTACCGTGAAACGATCAGTCGCGACGCACATATGCTCGTCGGCCCTCGGCTTCTCCATGTGCCAATTAAAAGTTTGCGCGATCTCGCCGAAGACGCGCCACCGGAGCGTGTCCCCTCTTTAACTTCGCGCTCGCGGAGTTATTCGACGAGAGAGCGTGGAACTTTTTCCTTGACGTCGGAGCGCGGTGAATCCGGTCGCAGGTATCGAGAAGTTCCTCCCATGTCTCCGACTCCCTTCGAAAGGCGAAACCGGGCCTCGAATTGCGAGCTGTCGAAATTGCGTGATAACGTGCGAGAGAAAGGGGCCGGAACGCCGAGTTATTTTAACCGGACGACCTTTCGGCCCGTCCTTGACGAGAATCCACGTTCGCCACGTGGCGTGTAACGATTTCATTAATCGTGTCGGTCCATTCGGCCGAGTGCGTCTCGTCCCGGCGATGAATCCACGGCATATGAACGATCACGGCCGTTGACGATGGTGTACGAGACGTCGCGGGAATCTCTTCGGTCGTACGTGCCGGCAGTCGGCGGTCGCCGGCTTACACCTTTCTTCCTCGCGCAGCATTAGCCTCGTAAATTCTCGCGAACGAGATTGCACGGGCCGCGGAAAAATATCGCCAATACACTTCCGCCGCGTCGCGCCGGCGGGATTTATACAACCACCAGGGATCATTTCTGTTCTTTTCGCCGTCCGTCCGAGCGTTGTTCGCGAGATATTTCCCGAAGAGGAGCTTGCGACGAGTGTTCCTTTGGTGAATTCGCTGACTTATTCTGGAAACTGCGTCGAGCGGACTTACAGCCCGAGTAGAAATGTTCCCGGGAAGAACCAGTTGCTAGCTAGGAAATAGCTAACGTTTACTGATCCGTTTGGCTAGTTTAGTTCTGGATAATTTTTGGCCTGGAAGTGAGAACTGGGATGTGCCGAGTCTCGACTGATCAGAAACTAGCTAGCACTTATATACGCACATTTTATAACTCTCACCGGTAAAGTCAGTTTTGTTGGCGCGCAATTGCCGGAGGTGATTGTGTTGTATTCAATGTAATCGAGCCAAGCAAATAAAAGAGAGACGACTAAATCGGCTGTTGAAATGGTTGAGACAAATATATATAAAGCGCGGATAAAGAGATAAAGTAAGTTTCGAGTGAAATCGAATTGTATTTTGGTACAAAGCAAGCCGAATTAAGTCAGTAATTTTTAACTTGAGATATTTTTTACACCGTTTTCTTACATGCTTCGATATAAAATATTATTTTATTTGCCTAGTCATTATAAGAATTATTTATTGTTCAAGGTGATATATAAGTATCCTCTGACACCGACAGCTGATTTACTGGCGGTGAAACGAAGCACCAGTAATTTTGCATGCTGCCAACTTCATCATTTTTGTTAGTTAATTAAACCTATTTACAAACACTTACCGTCTAGCTATTGCCGAAACAAGCGTCGATCAAACTGGCTAGTTTCTGGGCAGTAAACCAGAATTCCTAAACTGTTATTAGCTATTTTCTACTCGGGAGCGATATTTCGCTCGAGAAATTTCGGGAGCAGCAATCGCGAAAGATGGATGTAATTTCATCTTACTTGGCTGTAGTTCGGTCATATTTGATTACAAGTGAATCTTCCGACATTTCGGGAATCCCAAAGTCGAGGCGAGCTGAGCTTAAAGATTCCGCGAGTCTCCTTGACGCTTCCAGAAGGAAGCCGATTTCAACGGGAAGGAGGGGGATGCGAGATCATCCTTGACGCCACACACGGTTTGTGCGTTACGTATTAATATCTTCGGGAAAGATCCAGATGAACTGGAAGCCGCGGTTTTGCTCCGCCGCTGCCTGGATAATTCATCGGAAAGACTTGAACTCCGAGAGCGCGGCTTAATACCCTCGCGTACGTCAGTCAGTGTGCGCGTCGTTTTACGACGCAAGTCGGGATGACAGCGTAATCAGCCGTGTATCATCCCGCGCGCCGATATTCCCGGAGAAATTTTAATGTCACGCCAGGAGTGAAATATTCCTCTCGAAGTTGTGCCCGTCGGGCAATTCTCGAAATTTACATTCCGACGCAGCTTTCGCGGATTCAGCGATTTTCCTCATTTTCGCGTTATCGAGACAAAGGGGGAAAAGATCAACGCTCGGCCACGAGGAGGGGCGTTTCCTCGAAAACGTTCGGGCGCGCGAATCAATTTCTCGAAATACTTCGTGCGCTCGGCTGTCCATATTTTCGCGAAAAACGCGTCGTTTTAAGCCAGAACCGGTGGATTTTATGAGAATGCCCGACCGGGATTGGGGGAAAATCTGCCAGAAAAATCCGACAGTTTCTGGCGCGTCCGGAGACATCGCGCGGGCAGAATCATGTTTTATCGGGGTACGCGCGATTCGCCGTTGCGTACACACACACACACACACACACACACGTATACATATTTTTTTCCATTTCTGATGAAATGATACGCGGCCGCCGATACAAGCAGCAGTATATTTTTCGAAGCCGCCGGCGGGCACGCGCGATACTCTCGTTTTCGAGCGGCCACGACGAAACGCCGGCCGAAACGAGGGTGAGCGGGTTGGAAAAAGGCCAGCGGAGCGGGAGGAGCGGGCGGAGTAAACGGTCCGCTGGATTTACTAATTAAAAATGGAAATTAAAAGACTCGCGCGCGCGGGGAGAGAGGGATATTAGAGAAGGAGAGTGCCGTCGGTACGGAGAGAAAGGAGAAAGAGAGACAGCTGGAAAAGGAGTGAGGAGATAGTGGGCTGGGGATACACCCGGACTACGGATGCGGGTTACGAAAGCGCGGTCATATATTCGTCCCGGTTTTGCGCCCGCTTGACCAGCGAAATTAAGTACACGAGGAAGCACATCGTCATTTCGCGTGGACATACGGAGGAGACGGCTGGCGGAGGGTGGAGGGCGACGAATAAGAGAGGATATCGCGTTCCGCGATGTAATATAACGGACGACGACGAGGTACACAGGCTCGAATCACGAGGTCCAGCGCATTTTTACGCAGCTACGAATACGCAA
The DNA here is from genome assembly GCF_001313825.1 of Dinoponera quadriceps. NCBI lineage: Eukaryota > Metazoa > Arthropoda > Insecta > Hymenoptera > Formicidae > Dinoponera > Dinoponera quadriceps. The sequence continues at coordinate 1,003,365 of NW_014555944.1, forward strand.
ACGAAATTGCGTATACCCACCTGCTCAGTCTTCCTTCTTCCGCGGAGTTGAAGACTCCTCGCGGTTTTACGGCGCTACGGTCCCCCGGCTGTCTTTTGATCTCCTCGTCATAGTCATTTAATGAAAAATGCAGAAGTGGTGTCTCGCGCAGCGTCGGAAGTCTGGTGGAAGTCTTGGAATCTGATCGGAAGCATCGTGATGCTCTTCGGGACGTCGGAGGATTCGAAGATCCGGCAATTCGACCTGCAATGATGCAGCCCCGTTTTTGAACCGCGTCATTGTCCCGAGAAATTCGGAAAAGCCGCGTTTTTCGTAAATTGTTTTGTTTGCGCCTCTGTCAATTTTCCCGACGCGTTTTTATCTCTTTCTCTGTCTCTATCTATTTATCTATCTATCTTTCAAATTAAGCATATTTATTCATTCGTTTTCCTTAACAAACTATCTCACATGATAATATGTATTCATATTCGTGTGTTGTGCAATTTGGAGCGATCTTTCAGCGAAAATTAAACAAATTTCTTTCTTCAGGTTTAACACTTCTTCAAGTTTTACGCTCCTTGAGACGTTACATGTTAGAAAAAAAAAGAATGATTTGTTGAAAACGAGTGCCCGGAAGATCTCCATAATCGACAAAGTTTTAAACGCACGCGCTTGACCACAAAGATGAGAAATTTCTGCCGACGATCTCAGCGTTCTATGCAAGCGAAGGATAATACTTTTGTACTTTATCGGACGTTCCAGACTAGAAAAAAAAAACTTGCTTAATCGTTAAAGCCTGGAAGCTCCCACCATTCACGCAAAGACTGCGAATATTCATAGTCTTGCTGAATCCAGTGAGATTACATTAATACCAGACGACAACTGGACAGGCGTCTAGGAAAATTGAATATATTTTTACCGTTTTTTCTCTCTAACAATAAATAACCCATCTATCTATCTTTTCTTCCGCTCGCCCGCCTCGCTCTCAATCTCTTTGACGATGGATGTGCCGTGCGCGCGCGTGCGTCCGCGCGCACCTGAAAAAGCGGAAAGCGGGCGATCGCGTAGCAACGGATGATCCGTTAAAACTGCTACATGACGAGCCATAATTCTGACTGATTAAATATGCATGGGATTTGCTGTACAGCACGATTTCGCGACGCGGCGATATCGCGGTTCTAACTCTCTCTCTCTTTCTCGTTCGCGGCTTCGCTCTCTATTTAACGCCGTTTCCGCGCTTTCCTCGCTCGGTCCGGCGATCACCTCCCCCCGTTCTGTATGCTCTCCCGTCGACACCCTCGTCCGCGCGCCGTCGCCACCCTCTGTCCCGTGTATTTGCTTCAATTCATTGTTTATCCGTTAAATGTACGATAAACAGCGGATCTGGGCGAGCGCGGCCGATAACGGCGGCTTCATTGCGGGCACGATTCATCGATTCCCACCGTCCGTATAGCTACGAAAATAAAGCCCTTTCTACATCATCATTGTCCTACCTTCCTGCTAATTTCGCGCTGTTCCGGCATAGATAATCGATAAAGAGAGGAGGTTAAAAAAAATAGAGAACATCGAATCGGTATTTGCTAATCGGTCGATGCGAAACATCGCGTGGCGCAATTTGCAATTTGCAGCGCATACACACATCCATATACAGGGGGCGCTCGCGATTCCTCGCGGCCGCGAATTCCCGAAACTTTTCTTCCATCATCCGGCGCTGTCCGAAAATTTTCATTAAAAGCTGCTGCGAGCCGGATTAAAATGTCCGGATTGCGTTAATACGACGTAGGTAGAATAAATTATATTAAATCGGCAAACCCGCGCACGCGCGTCATGTCAGGCGGGAAACGAATTATTTTCCCGTATTTCTGGATTTTCGGGATAGCTGAGAGCTGACCGGTACACCACCATCACCGCCGCCGCCGCGGCGATCGGACCGACGCTATCGACGCCAGATATTCCGCCGGAATATTTCGAGCATCCGATCGCGCTCCTCCCCCGGCCGCGTCGAATCGTCCGGGAAAAGCAAATCCGCTTTAGAAACTCGCGGCAATTATTAATGTTCTCCATTAGATGCCGCGCTCCGGCGAGAAAAAATATATGAGGAGCGACGGCCGCGTCGGGCTCTCTCTCTCTTTCCCTCTGTCTTTCGCACCGGTTGTTCGGAGCAAATAGCACCGGCGGCCGGCCGGCGTCATAACGAGCGTCATTTCGTTGTGAGCGCGTCTCTCGTAATGTCCCCTGTCGTTAAAACGAATGTACCCTTCCGATATTTCAGCGGCCGTGCCGCGGATTAGCGTCTATTAACCGCGGCTCGCGCCCGCAACGTCGTCGTCGTTGCGAAGAGCCGCGTGTCGCGCGGATTCGTCTCTCGCGAGAGGGTTATTGTCATCCTGCCGCGTCCCCGTTTAAACGTCAAAGGTGGAGCGCGCTGTCGCGAGTCGTGGGGTGCGCTCAGACGCGTGCTCGCGTCGGCGGAAACGTAATCGGCTTATCGATACGTATATCTCGCTTCGATAATCCCCCAATAGTGGATTTTCCAGAAAAGCAGGGTCGGATCCGACCCCGTGCTCTGTTCATTTCTCACGTAATCGATGTATAAAATAGGTGAAAGGAGTGACACGTAACGTTCCTTAAGAAGAGAAACGGCGCACGCACGCTGTAAAATGAACGCGGGGTCAGTCTGAGCCCAGCATGCTGTTAAAGGGATAACAATCGCGCGTTCAAGTTCCGAGTTGATCGACGAGATCCCGGCCGAGGCAAGGAAGGAAGATCCGCCGGGAACGTTAATGCCGACGACGCTCGTACGAGGCGAGATTCGAGCTCCTCTTTACACTGCGCCGTAATGCGACAGACGAGACACGCGAATTCTTCCGTAAACAGATGGCTAGAACGACGCGCCATTGACGTAGACTGAAGTTTATTGAAGTGGAAGCTCGCGAGAAAGAGAGGGCTGGCGGAAGCACAGTTGCCCCGTGCGCGCAATTACCTCTTGTTCTAAAAAGGCACACACACGCGCGCGCACCGGGCGCACAATGGGAACGGCAGCGGGGAAATCTAATTCGCGCGTAATACGCTACGAAATCGTCGTCGCGCGGGAACGACTTGTCCCGGGAGCAAATTGACAAACGATGCGCCTCTCGGAGAACCTGCGTCCCGGGAAGGATCACGCGAGATGCGGAGGACGACTCTCGTGGAAGACGGAGAGGAGAGGGAGCGGAGGGGGATGATGATGCATTCGCGACATTCTCTCACGTCGTCGAGCCAGGCCGCCGGCTTCTGCGGCCGCTGCGGTCGCCGTCTTAGCTCGCCTCCGAGCCAAGCGGCATTTGTTCGCGTTACGTGTCCATGAGTTAACGCATCCCCCCCGCCGTCGCGGTCGACGAAGCTGTGGGGAATATTTATTCGCATTAAGATTACATTAGACGAGCGGCAGGGAAGGAGAAGCCCGCACCCATCCCGACCGAAATCCCCCGCGGAATTCCACCACCCCGAGACACGGCGATGTCTCTAATTAACCGCCTGTCACCCCTGCGAAACGCCGGGTACAACCTTATGACCCGAGACAGTCGGCTAACTTGCCGACAAACCTCGCAACCTCGTCCTCCCGGCGACGAGCCTCTGTAACGCTGCCGGGACGGGATCCCCCATCCCCCTTCTCGCGTGACGGCCCTCCTTGACAACAAGCTATTTATAGCAATCACAGCGGAGGGCCGCGCGTACACCGGCGGGGGAGGGTTCCGTTAGCGCGAAACTCGAGACTCGATAGAGCGCGACTCTCACCCGCGGCGTTCTTCCTCTCCTTCCGCCTTCTCCTCCTCCCTCTTTCCCCTTTTCTGCCGGGGAAAAGGAATTCCTGCGATACACTTCCCGTGGCCCCGGCGTTTATTCAGCGACAAAGGAGCCGGGAGCACGTGAGAATTCCTCGAAGCTCCGGAGCTATGATTTTTCTGTGTATTGTGTGCGGACGAGTCGGCGCCGTCCCGGAGACCCACGCGCGACTTCGACAGCGGTTACGGGTGTTTTTAAGGAGGTTGTAAGGCTCAGTGTATTTTCAGGCCGCATCGAGGGCGTCGCAATTTCCTATTTATCAAGCGAAATAACGTTTCTATACATTTATTTCACTGCTAAGATTGTAAGTATTTATTTGAAAGGAAGGTTGGGGCAAATATATTACATTTTTTCGCTTATTTCATCGGTTTCTACCTGTAAAGGTACGTAGATTTATTTTAAAAAAATTCACGTGTGGTCAAAACCCGTTACATTTACTTTACACCTAAAGAAGGTATATAAAGGACCAAAAAAATCGGCGGAAAAATTAGGAAAAATATGAGTTTTTTCCGTGGCTTAAAAATCACAGGTATATGAGTGTTTAAATGTGTATATATTTTCGTCAGAATTCTATATTTGGTTTAAAAGGTATTAAAATTCGAAATTAAAAATAGCACGCAAATCTCAAAGAGTACGTATAAAACATGCCAACTTGAGTGGTGCAAATGCATCAGCTCTCGAACGGCCGGTCTCTCTCTAATTGTACGAGCAGTTAAATCACACTTCGCCGACACAGTGCGGGTTTCGTCGATTTATTCATCAAACTCGTTTCGCCTTGCAAGCTCCTTAGCCGGACTCGCTCTCCGCGCGAGTGAGAGGTGCGCGAGACGATGCGTTATTTTCAGCACGCCGTTCTTTGCCGTAGCGTTCGTTGCATATGCTGAAATATGATTACGCGCACCGTTGAATCGATACACATCGTAGCACAACGTTGCACAATATAGCCGGTCGAGTGTGGCTTTCGAGAAGTCCACGGAAGGCGGCCGCCCTTGGACGAACCGAGGCGCGATCGAGTCTCTTGACGCGAGAACTCTTTCGCCGCAGATGTAAGGGCAGACGGGGCACACGAGCGCGGCGAAAGTTATTCCAACTGCGAGGAAAGACTGGAAAGTAATCCGTGGTGGAGAAAGGGGGTAGAAAGCGAGAACGGCGGGAGGGAGACGGAAAAGGGAGGAATAATCCGGGGAAATTGAAATTCGCGGCGCGACCGCATGGCTCAATGTTTCTGAAATCTCATTTTCCCGAATCCGGGGTGATGAGTCGTAACCCTCCGATAATGTCGTTGACCTCGCCGCGTCAAGAAGGCGGGGGGGTGGGAGGGGGTAGCGGACGCTTAAGTCGCGAGTTCTCCCGACTTTCGAGCGCGCGCGCATTCGGCCAGAAGTTTGGCGAGCCGCGGGGGTGGATCTCATTTACAAATGCCGCGTTTATCCGACGATAATCGCAACTCGCCTGCAGCCACCCCCCCTCCTCCGGCTATCTCTCTCACAAACGTTAGCCTCCGCCACCCTCTAATTAGCCGTCCGTCACCCTTCGACCGGCGCGCCGCGTCGGCTCGAGCGCTCGCGCGCCTCTTCGCACGCAACAGAGAACAGAAACGCTCCTCGGCACGCACACACAACATACACACATGCACAAACTCCCACCGATATCCCACGGAGTGAACTTGCCAGCTTGCGGCCGGTTTGCCGACGAGATATAAAGATGAACGTTGCGCTCGCATGCGGGGTGTGCTTTCGTTCGTGCGTTCGCTGGCGGGGGGTGTTTCACGCGACGACTCCGCGACAGCCCGAGAAACCTGTGTGCATCTTATCTCGCGTAGAGGTATTTTACTCCCCGATAACCCTGCAGCGGGGAAACTTCCGACGGGAAACTTCGGCCCTCTCGGGCGTGTGCCTCTCGTGCGAGTCTTGGACGCGCAGCAGAGCTAACTTAAACTTAATCAAGCGGCGAAGTGCGCAGAATCTTCCAAAAATATCGATAAATCAGCTTAAACCAGGCGTGACTTTTCGGGCGACCGAGTTACTTGGCTCGTTTCGCACTTGGAGGATATTCGCTCCAGAGCGTTGAATTAATTGCGCTTCGATAACAATACCGAGCGGGTGTTACGGCACACGTGGACGCCCGGTGTACATCGCGAGCGTACACACAATTGGCCGTAAATCTATCTTGGGTAACGAGTTCGCGCCACGCGTACGTTTCTATTATACATTATATCTCGCGCGGCAAGATTCACAGGGAACTTATCGACCCGCGAGAAGTTGGCCGATCCCTCGTATCTCTCGTGCGACCCGTCCTCGCGCGTATTTTTCCCTCCTCCTGTTCCCCTCGCGCCGTTGCACGTTATATCCGCGTGTTCCTCGCATTCTAAGGAAAGTCCACGTAACAATGAGTCCACACATAGCGGCACACGGTGCGTCGCGCTTATTGCGTTTCCTTTTTAATTCCGTCGCCCTTCCACCTGCCGTTGCTGCTCTTGTTCGCTCGCTATCGCTTCATTCAACACCCGATCCGCGCGATTAAAAGCAGATACGCGCGCGCGAGAGACGGTAAAGCGCGCTTCCTCGTACGCGTGATCCTCCGTCACCGCTGTAATTTTCAATCCTCTCGTCGTGATTTGCAGACGCGCCAGGTCGATCCCGAGCGACTTCTCGCGTCGACCCTTGTCACGCATTTTTTCCCCGTGCACGGTGAAGCCGGTTTATGTCAAATTGAAAATGGATGACTAAACGCGGTTTCGGCTGAAGAAAATAGAATTTCTTATGAGGATCAAATTTGCTTGAAATTCTGTTCCCTTCAACGAAAGTCAAAGAAAATGCTTGTTTCGACGTGGGCGTACAAATGTTTTGATTGTGAGAATCAAAATCTGCTTCTCTGAACTCTTTTCATCTTTGTTCCGGAGAACAAAATTCTGGTTATCGAAACATTTATTTGCCCATATCTGAATAAGCATTTTGAGTCAACTAAATGGATTTCTCAGTGTAGTGTTGGGGACGGACCATTTTCGAAAATGATGGAAAATGCGAATTGCGTTTTAAATTTCCACATATCCCCTCCCTCCCTCTCTCTCTCTCTCTCTCTCTCTCTCTCTCTCTCTCTCTCTCTCTNGCAAATGCAGGAAACATTAAGCGAGAAGGAATATTTTTGCGTGGTATCACGGCCGATTTCAATTATCGGTCAAAATAATACGCGCTGTGCGGCGAAACGAGCAGTATGTTTCTCCGAAGTCCGGCTGCTCGGGTCGTAGAGTAAAAATTGTGAAACACGGAAGGGATAAAATACCGGTGAAACGAAGACCGAATAATACTAGCCTAATAAATAATAAAATGATAAAAGGAAAAAAGGACTAACAACGATAAAAAGCTTTTTTTTCTCTGGAAATCATGACACGTCATAACTCGCGGCTTGTAGAATCTCGTTAGGTAGCACTATTTCCGCGGAACGATGGGAGCCGTACGCAAATATTTGGCAAGGTGCAATATTCCGCAAATAACCCGTTGAATCGTTCGATGAGCGATAGCGAGTCGTTGGATTTTCGAAGATCCATGGATTTTTGCTCCTGCGAGAGCGCATTGAAAGGATTCAATTTACCAAGCGGAATAAATAAGAGCGAGAGGGAAAGAGGGGTGAGCTCTGTCGAACTGGAAATTTTTCAAACTCTCGAAGCTCCATCATTAGATCGCCCGGAAAAAGAAAGGATCGAAAAATGCGCTCTTTCGCTGTCGATCTATATTTTTTTCTCGTCCTCTCTTTCTCTGTGTTTTTTATTTCATCTGCGCATAAATACGTTACCAACCGTAGGATTAAAAGTGGAAAAAGAGGAGATCTAATGGAGGAGACAGGGTGGAATATGCTGAATTATACCTCTCCGAGTTGCAAATGTATAAACGAGAGCCGCGCGTGTAATCTGGCTGAATATGGATTTATGTTTTCCATCGACACGCGGCTGAGTGCTTGCAATGTGATGAAAGCATATAATATGTATGGGGAGGAAAAATACTCGGCATTAAATTTATGACGCTCCACACGCCTGGGAAAACAATTCCCCCCCCCCTTTTTTTTTTATTAAACATTCCGTTTCCGCAAGTTGAAACAGAACACAACTGACCGTCGTCGGTTCGGACGTTACAATATGTTCGCGATTGTTGTCAAGTGCACGGAACACGGAACACCGACACGTCGGTCCGATGGCCGCGCGCTAAAATGATAATCATGAAAATTATAAGCAAGTCGTACGATCCGCGGGAGACAAGCGAGGCTACAAGCGGTAGGAAAAATTATCTGATCCACGTAATAGACCGTGTCGACGCTGAAATCGATGAAGCTGCCCATAGAAGTGTCCTGTAAGAGTACAGGTTAAATTCAACGTTTGATATTATTTGCCATTCATTCTGTAGAGTTACATAACCTTTGATTTATTATTAATTCCTTACGAATCAAATTTGCCGTCGAGTGTCTCTCTATGCTTTGTGTGCGATTTCCGTGGTTCTTTCTTTCATTCACAGAAATATCAAAGTATACCGGTTTTAATCAACAAACTAAGATACTAACCAGTTGAGCTGGAGTTATTATATATTATTTTTGCACCAGCACTTCGTAGAAATCCTCAAATTATCCCCCTCAAATTCCCGTGTCAGCTCGAACTATCCGTGTTCTAGCACGGTGATCTCGCGAAATGACGGAAGCGACGAATATTTTCCGCCGCGGCGCCGCGTAAGCGTGTGTAATCAATTAGAGCATCGGAAAAAAAAATTAATATTCCGCGCCGCTCGGCTGTATCGAACACAGGCAGGTGCAGCGGAGCGGAAGTGCGCGATAAAATAATCCTTTGCCGACGCGTATATATCGTGTGTCGCGCGTGCCATGTAACGAAATAATAACTACCCGCTAGGAAAAAGCGCTGGCTGTTGCGCATTTGATGGTGGCCCGCGCGGCATCTGCCCGATATACCGTTGCAATCTGTCCGCGTCTATCGTCACCTCGATCCGGAATATACCGGCGGAAGTGTATATCTGCTTGTGCAGCTCGCTGTCGAGCGCGAATATAAAACGGATGCGCGAAGGGGCGCGAGGGAAAAGTAAGGCTCCCGGTCGCTCGTTTTGCTCGGTGAAGAAGCGAGAAAACGCCAAGATTCTCGCGAGATATGTTGAATGAAAAGTACATGTCCGTATAATGACACGATCGATTGTGTGAGTATATTTATGAAATATCCGCAAAAGTTTTGTTCCAACAATCGACGAATAAAAACTGTAAAATTAACGCGACACACAACGTTCCTTTTTAGTCTATTCTCTCTCATGATTTCGTCACCTTCATTTTACGGCTATTTATTCACTGTTAAGGCAAAGGGTTTTCCGAATATTTCGCAAATGTGCTCTCAATTGATCACAAGCGTCGTTTTATGGACACGTTCTTTTAATCCGACGCGTTTCGCAAGAATTCTGAGCATACGTTTTCTCGCTTCTGACATCGTGCAGAACTCACATGGAGCGAAAATTTCGACTCCTCACATAATTATCACTAAAACACGTAGAAGTAGTATTCACGACACGTGGCGATCCCCACCGGGAACTCGCGTTTTCGCGGATCCGGCTAATTGAGAAATCAAAGAGCCGCCGAGGGCGCGAAGTTTCGGGATTTAAACGTTCACAGAACTATCTTCTCGTCTACATTCTTTATCATCTACTGCCTGCAGAAAGAGAAAGAGAGAGGAGGCGAGAACACCTTTTCAGAGAGCCTCTTTCAACCTCCCTGAAGTTCCTTTCCCCGCCTGGGCAAATACGCGGTATTAGCCCCGGCGGCGATAGACTTTCCTATCTATCCCTTCCCGTCCAAGTTCCGGAATATCCAAGTAGCCGTGTAGACTCCAAGGACCGACCGGCACTTAGATACGCGCGGCTTCGAAACTCTCGCAGACGCAACGCTTCGGACACGGGAGAGTGGGTGTTTATTTGCGTGGGACCTTAGTTATGCAGATTTTAACACGAATGCCCTCTTAACTGATTGGTCGGTCAGGACGAAGTCGTTATCGTTTCTCGATTCGCGCGCGGCTGCTAAACCGCAGACACAATCTCGCCCGATTACGTGAACGCCCGCTTCCTGCGCGCGCCAATTAGTTCGCTAACGCGCGAGTGATCGCGGAACTTCTGGCCGGCTCGCTGATGGAGGAGGAGAAGGAGGAGGATGAGAGGGTCGACGAGAAGTCTCGGCTGTGTCACAATTCGCGCGTGAGCAGGCCTCCTCTCGACTACCGTCGTGTTACTTTTCAAGCGCGCGTTCCACCCCCCCTTCGCCGCGTCATCTAATTAGAGGACCTAACCTCTTTCGTCGCGCGTTCATCGAGGACGGTGCGCGCCCACCGCTCGATTATTGCGTTTCGCCGCTTATTTCCGGCCAACTGCGCACAGCTCGAAGCAGGCCGCAACATCCGCGGTTTCGGTCCGCGCGGGCTTCACGCAAGGATCTCTCAGGCCGAAGGTCACAGACGCAGGACTGCGCACGATGATCGGCGTGAAGATTCGCGGTCAATCGTTCACGATGCAATTCTCGGGTACTCGCTTGCAGCGGGAGAGACTCCATTGTGACGGAAGGGTCGTTTCCGGCGAAAAATTCACAGCGAGGGAGCGTAGTCTGCGGCGCATTGTCGTGTACGAGAGCGTGAGCTGAGCGGGTTGCCACGATTGGTTACTCTTTGGTAAGCAAGCAACTAGGTATCCATCGGTCCAGAACAGGGTTTTCGCGCGATACAAACGGATGTATCGCGAGAGACGCATCCGATGCGTTACCCGCGAAGCGTGCAGCGGACGAGAAACGCGCACGGCAGACAGCCGAGCGGGCGGACGGCAGGGTGGCCGGATAGATGGTTTAGGTGGACGGGAACGGGGGGTAACTTTGGATGAAATCAGAGAAACACGTGTCCGGCGAGGGAGCTCGAAGCTCCGACGTGCTCACAGGCGTTTGAATGCGATTAAGCCGGTAGAGCAGCAACGCCGACCGACAACGATTCCGCGCCTCCGTTCCCGCCCCGTTTTCTCCTCCTCTTTTCGCGTTTCCGCGTCCCTTCCTCGATCTTTTCCTCCCTCTGACCGAAAGGGCGCCTGCATCAGGACACGTTTAATGTTGTACATATACACATAATTGCTTTGCTAATTATTACTTTTCCTCTTTCTTTCCATCTATAATTATTGCTTCTCGTGCCTGAGGGCAGTCTTCCCAGAGCGCAGGGAATAAATGATTCATCTATCTCCGCGTTCCGTTCGTCGACGACGTTCTGCTCTGTTTATTCTTTGTCCTCCGTCCCAGCCTTTCTCCGCGAGATCCGCTTCATCAGTTTTCGCGTCTCGCCCACGGCCCCTAAGAATTCTACGGCGGATCGCGACAGGCATTGTCTCGCTCCCGAGACAAATCGCCCTTTGTCTCGTCCGGTTTTTCATGTTCTTTCTTAACCGACGGTAAGGTGCGCGCGTCTACTTGCTACTTTTACTCGCTTTCATTTGCGTGTACACCGTGCGGCGTATTCGTCGCTACCTTGGCGCGTTTCCCTCCCGTGCGACCACGGACGTTCGGACGTATCGAATTTATGTTACAAAGAAAGCAAGGTGGACCGCGTGTCTCGGCCGCACCTTGCCCGGCTTTCTCTTTCCGCCTCGCCCGGGAATCCGATGCGTACAGGTGACAAACGAACAGGCTCTCTTTCATCTAGGCGGCCCCCCCTCTCTTCCGAGATCGCGACAGCTTCCTTTTTCTCCGTCCCCGTCCGACCAAGGCCGCGTCGACCCGGTGCTTTTTATATGCGCGACTACATATAAATTACATTCGAATTGCAAATGTAGCGGAGAATTTCTGTTCGCTCCTTATGGGCCCGCGTGATTCGCCACGTCCTACGGTAAAGTGCGTAGCTTTTTACGTGAAGGAAAAGATATCCGAGCCGTTAATCAACGGGAATCGAAGGATCTCGAGCGTCCCGAGGCTCTTCGGAATGATCGTCGCTCTTGCTGCAACAGTCGAATCGCAAGAAATCTGTCGAAACGCGCTCGCGAACGCTTGTGAAATAACCGACGTGGATATGCGTAATCGAGTCATAAACTCGTCGGGCATTGGAACTCGTCGGAAACAGAAAACGACGGTTTGTTGCATTTTTCGATATACCGTCGGCGCAGATTTCCTCGATAAAAAGTGCAAGGACGACGGACAGCGACGCATAAAAAATGAAATTTCAAAAGTCAAATCGAAAGCCAAAACCCATTGGAATAACTGTGAATAATCAAACGGGAGAGGCGCGGCCATTTCGCGGGGATGCAGTCCGGCGCGGCCGCATTGTGTGCGCACACGCTGCTGGTGCGCGATATATCAGCAGGGAAAAATACTGCCGGATTAACCATAAACCATGGTGATTTTTAGCTACAGGGATTATTTATAACACGCTCAGGCAGGATTCCTTGAAATAGGTGTTTGCACGACGCGCGCGTCAATATCAATGCTATTTGTTGCGCGGATTCGCGTTTGTTATGCGAAACTGATAAAAAATTCGAGCAGAAACCAACTGAAAGACGCCTCTCGTAAATGGTACACGCAAACGTGCCTCTGAAAAGAAGAAAAACAAAACATTGCGTATCGATTTTGAGATGAATATTTCAATACACATTTGCAATTAAAAACCTGTCACATTCGTCGTGTGCGAGATGTTTTTTTATAACTTTCGCCGACTGGAACCTTCTCTATTGTGAAAGAGACCGGGAAGACCACGAGGAGTGGCAAAAACTCCTAGAAAAGAGAACCTCCGCAAATTCCCCGCGAATGCGTCAACACCCGCATTATTCACTCGCCAGTTCTTACACTTTTCATTAAATCAGATTTTCCCTCCGTCGCTCTCCTACCTTTGCATTACATTATTTCGCCACGCGGCGATTGCAAGGTCATTGTTCGTTACGCAATTGATCGTCCGAGTAGATTCAGGAGGGCGAAATCTGCAAAATTCACGTCGACGCTCTCCTCGAGAGAACCTCCGCGTTTGTATGACCTCTATTTCCTCCGTGTTACACCACGTAGTTTGAACAATCGTACTTTGAACCCGGGCGATTCCGGACGATCGCTCCCGAATCATCGAAGGGGAGACGAGCTGTAAGTCGAGTTACAAAGGTCGAGCGATTCCGATGCCTGGCACCGAAGTTCCACCACTGCCGATTGTATTCGGGCATCGAAATCTCCGACGGTGGTGGCAGTCGCACTGCCACACTTGCTTCTCATCTTCGATTGTCAAACGGCGCTCCCGAGTCTATCGTGTCTCTCATCGTCAGGGGAATTTTCCGACCCTTCTACGAGAAACTCGCTCGCGACGGGTTACCTCGGCTCTCGTCTGAGGATCGAACCACGACAACTTTGCTAATTTCCACTTAACCCTTTGCACTCCAGCCTAGTAATGCATAGAGGCTATTAGTTCCAAGTACATACCTATGATGTAGAAGAAAAATAGAGTCGTTTCAATAAAACAAAGTTTTTATTTCTTAGCTATTTTATAACAAAACATATTCTAACTTATATTATAAAAGAAAAACATAAATTTTAGGACTTAAAATTTCTTAAAGTGCCGAGGCAGCAAAACAACCATGTCGCCGCTACGGCGACAGCGGAGTGCAAAGGGTTAATATTAGCGAAGAGGCGGCCTCGATCGTCTCAAACGTTGTTCGCGTAATATCACGTTACGTTTCCTACATTTCTTAAATTGCTGAATATATATATCCGCGAGAACACGGTATTTGCGACCTATTGCGCCAGGGAGATTGCATAATGCGCCGAAAATGGAAACACATCGGGCGATAAATCGCGGAAGCGTTTAAGCGCACCAATTAATTAATTAACGCGCGCTCGCCTTCGTAGGATCCTCGATCGCGTATCATTCAAATCGAGCTGCGCGACCGTTTCGCAAGATCGCCGATATTATCCGTCCTCTGTTTGATTTCGTAACGGAGCGAGATTCATTTTGATATCGCGCGTGAAAGAGCACGAATTAACCGCGATAAGAAACGCGATATTTTTCGCGCACGCGCCGACCTTTCACTCCGCCGGCAAGCGCCGCCCGGCATGCTCGATAAATAACTAATCAATTATTTAATTAACAGTATATATATGCGAGAGCGAATATGCTAAACCGCATAATGAATAATTAAATGTCGTCGGTTGCATAAACTATTATGCCGGGCGCAGCAGTAATAACCACACACGAGGCTATTGTTTGTCGCGGCGACTAATCGTCTGGGATGTATATTTTGGGCGGGCGAAATTTGCAAAATTTATTTACCGACCTCCACTTTTCGTGAGGACACTTCATTATAGGACGTTTCCCCCCTCCCCTCCCCTTCTCATTGCACGTATTATTATTATTATTATACAGGAGAACCCACGGAGCGAATTGCTCCGCGATCGTCGGCCCTTCGACGACCGCCTCCTCTCCTCCTCTGCCGAGCTCGTCTTTCTCGTCGTTCACACACATCGTGTGCAATATTCAGCAACGCATCTGCCACGATAAGGTACAATATGTTTGCTATCGTGTCGATATCGACGAGAAAAAGGGGTGCGGCGGCGGTACGAGCGCGCGCGCGCGGGTCACGGGGGGCCGGGAGGGAGGACGAGGGTTGGTCCAGTCGATCGGGAATTTTGCTCTCGAACTGCTCTCGAAACACGCGAAATATTATCGATGTCTGTGCCTCGCGGGCCTGCCGCGTCATTGGTCGTCGAAAATTAACATGCGAACGACCAGGAAATATCGCGTGAATTAAAAAACCGGGCGAAATGGGGAGAAAACGCGCGCGTCCGAGAACGGCGGGGGTGGCATTCGTCGGAGGGGGGCCGCGGGGAACGAGAATAAAAATCGGATGGTGCGCCTTGGTGCATTTTCCTGCTTTTTTTCCCTTTTTTTCCCCATCACGCTCGATCCTACGGCGCTGCTGCTGCGTCGACGCTCCCGTGTTTTTACCTCCTCCGCCTCCTCCCACAACCACCACCATCGCGTCCCGGTACCTCGTTCGTGCTCTCGCTTTTTGCAACATGCGGAATCATGTCGATCATCCGCACGGCCGCTCGACGTCACGAGATTTTTACTTCGCGCGCGCGCGGGGAATATTCCTGTATTCCGGAGTCCGCGGCGATCCCACGCGAGTCTCGCCAGCCGCGTGTTTGATCGCCGTATTTTCCCGCGCGTTTCTTCATCGCGCCTTCTTATTGCGCTTATCTCACACGAATTTTAAGAATGAGAAAGAAATAATGGAAACATTTTTAAATAAAAAATTTAATAATTACAATAAATATGATAAATAAATGAAAATGAAGAAATTACACACGATTTAGCTACACGGTATATATAACTAAATGATTTGACTATTGCGACCAAATCATCTAGTTGAAACTGTTTAACTAAATGTTTGGTAATTGTTATCAAATTCTATTCTCAGTGTACTTATTAATCTATATTCATCTGTGATTGATTATTTCAATATATGAATGCCTGGATTTGGGGTTTACCATAACAAAAAGTCCTAATCGAAACCTGATTTTATTAATGATCAATTGAATTCTCTTTACATACTTTTTTTATCCCCCC
The DNA here is from genome assembly GCF_001313825.1 of Dinoponera quadriceps. Taxonomy (NCBI): domain Eukaryota; kingdom Metazoa; phylum Arthropoda; class Insecta; order Hymenoptera; family Formicidae; genus Dinoponera; species Dinoponera quadriceps. Next base: position 1,018,765 of record NW_014555944.1, read on the forward strand.
CCCCTTTGTATTCTCTGCCGCAATACCAAATGGATTATATCCTTCGTTAGGATTAATTAATAAAGAATATGGATATATTACGTAATCTTTGCCTTCAAAATGAACATAGCGTCAATGATACTATTTGTCTTTCTGTTTCAGGTAAGCCGATAACCAAATCGATTGATTCTAATATCTCCGTGTGGTAAGCGATATAATGTTTTTTTTTTTTTTTTTTTTNGTCAAATTCCGCCCTTAAATACCGTCGCGTTCTCCACGTCGCATGAAGAATATAACGGCGAATCGTTGCTGATAAAATCAACGATGTTGTATTACGCTGTAATCGATCATTGCGACGTCATTTGCTTGTAATCCTCCGTAAGCTTAGTGTGTTAACATCGTGTCGCATCAGGTCGCGCGTAACATACGCGATCGAACAATTGCCGGTTTAATCCTCCGTGATGCGCGCGAGGATGTTGCTGCAACCAGTAGCGAATAAATATTGTACATATCCGAGATATTCTGTCATCGCGGAAGAGCCCCTGAATATTTGGGCGCAGTTTTCCCGTAAAAACTCTCGTTCTCTTCATCTGATTCGGAAAGCATTCATCCATACATTCTCGCATTTCGCACTTCTCTCTCTCTCTCTCTCTCTCTTTCTCGCCCTCTCACATACAATATATTTTAAGAGTTTACCTTCCCAAATACCCAAGTTCGTGACGAAACGTTATTCGAGGCCTTTTACCCGCTTTAGTAGAAGCCAACGAAATTATTACAATAATCCATCTAGAATGAATAAAAATATAGCAACGTAGGAGGGATGTTTTCGGATCTTTTCTCGACATCAAACTTAACTGTTCGCGATGTCACTCTCGGGAGCCGCGAGACACGCGCTCGATTCACCAAAGTAAAACACACAAGACGACGTTGCACCTCCCGGCGGAACAGGTACGCGGTATTAATAACGTCCAGCTGGAAAACGCCCCATTAGTAACGCGGGGGAGACGCAGCAACGCGCGTAGCGTTTGACTGTAGCCGGCTCGGAGCTCTTTGACGTTGCTCATCGCCGGTGTCGGCGAGTGGGCTCCGGGGCAAGTAATCGACGATACAAAATGGAAAACTCGGATAATTTAAGCGAGGGGACTCCACGGGGCCGATCGGGACGGCGCCAGGAGAGATAGGATAGGTAAGAGGAGAAAGAGGGCGAGGTGGGTCACGCGCGGGGGTCGACAAAGAACGAGCGAGCGGAAGAGAAGGGGGGGNGCGGAATAATCCAGGGCGTTATTTTATTCGTTGCTGCGGTGCAGTCGATGCACAAAGTTTTCATAAACGTTGCTCGTGGGCACGAACGCGCGCGCTTCTCTCTCCCTCCCGTCGTCCTCACCCTCGCTTCTCGCCCCGTGCGAGCGCGAGAGCGCTCTTTCGCTTCCTCTCTCGCTCGCAGCATGCGGCAGACAACGGTTAATCAATGGGCTTCAAGCGCAGGCTCGCATCCCGGGATCTTTCCTGATGGACAGCGGCAACAACACGCGCCCCCTCCGGGGATAGAAGGGAGGGGGGTAGGGCGCGTGGGTGGGGGGAGGGAGGGAAAGGAGCGAGAGCGATAAAGAGTGAAGGGGAGGGGCGGGTGGAGGAATATCGAGAGAGTTAGACGGAGGGAAGAGGGCGGCCCGGCGTTGGAACGGACGAGCGAGCGGGATGGCGAGAGCGCCGCGGGCGCGTAAAACTAGCGAACAATTTAAACTCCCCTTTCAAGTCGCGCGGCTTTGTTTATGCGAACGAAAATAATTCGTCTGCGTGTCTGTCGCTCGCCGACGTCCGCGCGCGAAAATAACCGGATATATACCTGAAGCGCGCGCGCGCGCATGCATTCGCTCGTTCGCGCGAATCAGCGGATCCGCGTGAGACTGACGTGATCTGGAAAATTGTGTCTATATTTAATGTAATTATCAATATCTTATGGGGAAAACGGCAGAGGGATAAACCCACGGAGTTCATTCGCGACTGGCGGCGATGTAAATTATTTTTCGCCACGAACTCGTCGCGACTCTTCGCGGGGATTATAGAACGACTTTCCCCGTTGTTCGCTGATATTCTGCAACGCAGAAGTAAATCGGCGGAGTCGATCGAATTCAATTTTCGGTAGGATCGTAGGGAGGGGAGAAACGATTTATTTTTACACGAAGCGATGTCGACACGGGCACAAGATATACTTTTTCGAGAATTACTGGAGATTAACCGGCTCAAGCTTCCGTGAATTCCCCGCGAGCAATGAAGATAAACGCGACACCGGCGTTATACGCCGAAGCTGAGCGTTGCGAAGTGAAATTACCTCGGAGAAACAATCGGTAAGGAAGCCAAGACGACGATGACGACGAATGCTCTACTCCGCTCTCTCTCTCTTTCCTGGCAAAGTTAGTCCCGTAGTCGCGCGGCCTGTCGGTCTCGCCGTCAAGTAAGAGAATTACTTTCGAACTCGCAGACCGATAAAACAGGCCCTCCTCATTCGCCGCGCGGGCTCTCCACGGACTCGGCGGGACCTAAAAACTTTCCTCCACTCGTAAATGAGCCAGTTGTTCCCCCCTTCTGCCGCCCACTAGCCGGAGTGCCCAGTTTTACGATCCATTTGCATCCGGCCTTAAAAGTGCCGTCAAAAGAGCCTCGCAATTAAAGGCATGCCCGCTCTATACGCGTCTTCTCGCGGGGCGGACATCACCAGCCGGCCGATGTCGATTTGCCGGAGCTTCGAGTGTTCGCTCTCGAAAAAAAAGCTGCATCGTCGGATACTTCGCCATGGAGAATCTTCAGCTTTTCTTCTCACCCTTCCTCTCTCTCTCTCTCTCTCTCTCTCTCTCTCTCTTTCTCTCTCTCTGTTCCTCAGGAACTCTTTCGTTTCGACCCGTGTCGAAAGTTTAGCCCCATGTTAAACTTTTCATTCTACTACATAGCAAGCTGAGATAACAAAACAGGTACAATTTGAATTCTAATGATATAATAACCCCTACTTTTCTTCACGCTGGCGGTTATTCTCGCGACATTCCCGTAGTCGTTCACCATCGCTCCCAAGTGCGCGACACGTTCTGTCTTCCCGGGGACAGGACAAACGGGATTTCGCGGGCGGCGCGGTTTTTAGACGCCGTCGAACGCCCGTGGGAACGAGCTTGCCCGCAAAATTGGACGGACTGGCGGGGGGAGGTTGCCCGGCGGCTAGGTGGACGACGTAGGTGCACGTACTGCGCTACTGCACGAAACGAGGGAGGGAAGAAAAATGCAAGAAAGACGGGGGGAGGGTGGAGGCGAAGGAGAGGGCAAAACCCCAGCGAGATTGGATCCCTGAAAGTGGTTCGTGCTAGCCCCAGCTGATTACCAGTTTCGTTGATGGATTCTTAGACCTCTTCGGCGAGCTTCGGCCCTCGTCGCTTTCTCGCGAGCGCTTCGCACGTCCATCCTCGTCGACGATCGCTCGGAGTGTTCTCCGATATCAGCCTGAAGGCTTTACGGCCGTTTTGAATAAACGATTTCGTACGACGGCGCGCGCATCCCGCTGCCGAGCGAGCGAGGATTTCTCTTTCTTCCTCGTCGGACGTTGGACACGTTACATGTCGATCCAAGGAAACGTTGAAATTCGCGCAACTCGAGTCGAAGATCGCGGAGTCTGCGTCAACGCAGGAAGCGGGCACGCGAGTGCCGGCCGCGCATTCGGGACGAATCTAAAATAGAACAATCGGGAAAATAAATAAAATTAAAACAAAAACCACACCACACACACGCATATACCGACCTCGAAACACATGCTATCGCGCGCGCTAACTCAGCTTGCGGCCTGCAAAAAAAAAACGAATTCTGATACGCTGGCAAAACCAATTATTTCGCGGAATGCAACTTGCGGTTCATTTAACGCAACGCGGATACCTGATATTTTATATAAAACCATCCGGCCCCCCCCTTCCCCCCCGTACACGCACACATACACCACAGGTTTGAATCAGTCGCGGCCACAGTGACCGCACTTGATACTGTCACACCGCCAACATTATTCGCGACTTTTTTTAAAATTCTCGCGTTACCTAAAAGGATGGCTCTCGACTGGCCACTGCCAGCGTTGATAACCTATCGCATTACATCGTAAACGCCGTAATCCGCTAGTTATCTTGCTTTTTTTAACCAGCTGAAACCCCCCCCCCCCNTTAAGCTAAATCTCAGGTAAATAATATTATTTACAATTATTTTTAACTACAATTCCGGCAGCAATAAGAGGAGAGCCTTGCCTCTGCGCAATAAGAAAAAGGTCCTCCGAAAATTCGGATTGTACAGGAATAAAAATCATTATTGAACTCCGACAATCGAGTCAAACGAACTTAATTTGATCCGATTGCGAAAATTTCGGCGACAAAATTCGCGTGATCCTGGGGACTTGGTTTTCCGTTTATTCGATCCTTTCCACGTGCATTTTTGACGGAATTAGCGGAGGAGTTACTTGAAATTGGGAACTTTTTCTCTCTCGCGGATTATTCAATACGTAAATATGTATATTTCTATAATATACACCGTTGCGCATCGTTTCGCGTACGAAGCGAGCTCGTTAAATTCGCGCGACATCGACGCCTTTTTCCGTTCGCTCTTGCGTCGATCTTTCAGCGGAATCGAACGCTGAGAGATGGAAAACGAACGACATTTCACGCCGAAAATTGCATCGCTGCCGCACGTTTTGTTAATAATAATTTCGCGCCGGCCGATCGGTCGGCGCTGAAATCGAGTTATAGACGCGAATCGAATGCGATGCTTGAAACCACATTAGAATCAAGGGTGGGCGAACGCCGCTGTCAATTAATTAACCGGTGATACTTAATCTCGTTACGCGCTCGCACCACGCGTACGGGAGAACGAATCGGGCCGCTGGAATTTTCTTCCTTATACCGTATGCATTATCGAGGCGTATCAGGCGTGACTTCTGCAAGCTCGCTCGCAAATCCGGCCCGTACGCTCTCCCGCTTAAAGAGTAATTTGCAGTCACGCCGAAATTGTCTCCGTTAACTGTTCTTCATTAGCAAATTGGCTGGTAAAGGTCGGCATCTCTCATTAAAGATATACCGTAGCGAAAACTTTTCGAACTAATTTGCAGTAACTCCCTGCCTCGTAAAAGCCTGAGTTCCCTTATATTAAATAAAAATTTCAGTAATGGCATGCTCTCTCTCTCTCTCTCTTTCTCTCTCCGTGGCGCGTCGCGCAGCGTTAGTCCAATCTGCGATGATTACATTCCTCGGTCGGATGTCACTGACGGAGGCTCGCCGGAAGCCAACTATCCGTGAGAGAGCTCCATTTTAATATCGCACGCTCTCCCTCACTCCCGATGTGTATTTTCGCTTCGTTCCCATTCAATGGGACCTCCGGCTATTATTCAATCGGTGAATTTCTTATCATATGTTACGTGATGAAACGTTCGTCCGTCCGCTTCGGACTACGGTATCGTCCGCGCGAGTGCGCAACGCTATTCGGAACGATCGATGGCGTTTCAGCGTACATCTACGGTCTATCTTTATTATGTACAACGCGCGAGGATATTAAAATGTAAAGGCACTGTCGGCGCGGAAATCGCTCGCGAATCCTCGGAATTTCTTCGAGTGAAATTCCACTCGATGCAGCGGAGCGACGGCCGAATCGCTCGAGCTTGAGTGATCTTTCGCTCGTTTTCCGAGTGAGACTTCACTGCGAGAATTTCCGAGAGGAAACGTCACGAGTGATCACGGCGGAAAATCCATACGCACACTGAAAGGCAAACTTGATAACAGTCATCAAACATTTGATTATACAGTTCCAATCGAATGATTCTGTCACAGTAACCGAATCATTAAGTTAAAACTGTTTCACGAAATGTTTGGTAATTGTTATCTTCTTTTAGTACATGTACGCGTATACACATACACACACACACACTCTCTCTCTCTCTCTCTCTTTCTCACAATTTCAACAATTGACTAATTAACGCTACGAACTTGCGACGCGTTAGAGAGTGTCGTTGTTCTCCTCGTCTTCCCATTTTCCCTCTTTTTCTCTCCTTCACCGATTCCCGACGGTTTCTGACGAAAAATCAGGACCGTCCACTCACGATCTTGATGCGGAATTGATGGTGCGTGTCGTCGCGCGCGCCCAATTATTCGTTTATTGGCGAATACGGCGAGAACTCGTCGCGTGACGATCGCTTTTCAGCGCGCTACGCCAGCCGCAACAATATCGCGATCGGACGACACGCCATTACTAATTGTCGGCGAGCCAGCCGTTGTCGTACTTCGCTCGGGCATCACGCGTGCACAATCGTATTATCGGATATTGATTCCGGAGGCATCGACTTTCGCGCCTGTCAATGCGATCGCGCGAAACGCGCGCCGATTTTTTCGCCCCTTCGGCGCGGCGACCACGCGCGTGCATTCGCATGTCGCGAGAATTCGCCCGTTCTTCCGTTCGGATAATTACTCGCGGCCATCGGACGCTGTTTCTTCTTTTATTCTTTTGCACCTTTCACGTGCGACTCACTGATCGAAGATACCATTGAAGAGCGGTGTAACATCGACGTGCTTACAATATTCGCGAGCTGCTTTTTTACATCTTTCGCAGTCTATTCTTACATCGCTATGGCGAGCAAGCAACGCATTAATCTCTTCAGGGACGAGTGTATTGGAAAAGTCGGAAGCAGATGATGAAATTTTCAAGCGACATGAATGTGACATCGGTCCCGATGGCATGACGGGGTGTCTCTTCTTCTCGTACAGTGAATATTCACTCGCTACTGTAGGTCTGTCCTTTTCCGCTGTACTAGTACACTGACGGAACTTAAGAAGAGACGGATATGCAGTTGAGACTTGATGGAGGAAGGAAGAAAAGAGAACCAGTACCAAGGTAGTCCAGTTTCAGCGAGAAAGAACAGATCTGATCTTCATCGACGGTGCTTTAGTTTAAAAGAAGCTAAACATGTGTCGGTAACGTCGATGAGTATTTTAATGTTACTTTCGCAATAGTCCGTCGGACTATTAACAAAGGCGTATATAAGTCAGTACACAGAGATTCTCTACAGAACGTAGCGATCAACTTCCGGAGCTTCTTATTCTCTGGACGCGAGGCGACGTCCATCCGTAAAGCGCCGGGACGCGATAAAAGGAGAGAGAGAGAGAGAGAGAGAGGATCCTCGACTGCAGTCGTCTCGAACGCGATTTCATCAACGATTAAAAACCGCATCGAGGCTGCAGGACGAACGCGTCGGGTGCCGGCAGAAGGGAAGGGCGATCGCAGACGGAAATCGCGCTCCGCCTTCGCTTCCTCTTTTATTGACGCAGCGGTGCTCATCCGACGAACAGTCGAATCCTCCTCTCAGTTCTTCCTCGAGCGAGCGGACAAGCGTTCTCTCGTCTTCGGCTGATCGCGCTTCGATATTCATTGGGCAAAGATTTATCCGCCTGGTAATCTCCCGCACGTCCGCGATCCGCCGGCTCGAGTGCGCTCTCGAAGAGTGACTCGTCGCGATGTATCGGCGATGTTCGCCGCTCGACCTCCCGCTACTCGCGCAGGAGCCGCCGATTGTCCGCCGGATAATCTCGCCGGTCGTTTTCCGCTCGCGACGGTAATCGTCTCTCTCTCTCTCTTCTTTTCCTCGGTCTTTTCATATTCTTTGAGAGTTCCGCTGGCGCGATAGGGCCGAACGTAAATCGCAACGCCGGTATTCATCAGCCGGTGATGGAATACCTAAATAGTCTCGATTGACGCCGCGTCCGGGAATCTGAGATAGAGTGAGAGAGAGAGAGAGCGACTCTCAGGATCAAACGAGTGTGAGCGGAGAAAGAATATGACTTATGGCGATTCATCGAAGGAAGGAACGGGTGTACTTTGTCGTGTGTCTAGAGGGTAGTCGGTATTTTTGAGTCGGTTGTCTCGCGGCGCTTTTCGCGACTCTCGCATCGCGAGGAAGGTATTCTCTATTTCGGGCGACGACCGTCACCCCTCTTCTTCTTCGCTCTCTCTTTCTCGCTCGTTCCAGCTCCTCTCTTCGTACCGGGACGACGCATCGCGTGCCGCCTTTCCGCCCCCTTCATTTCCTACGCACGAAGATATTCTCCAGAAGCTCCTTCGTGATCAGCCGGTGAGGTCTGGTCGGGCTCTCGGTGGGCGTACCGTAAAGTCGACTGTTGATGGCGTAGAGCTTCGGGCTGAGCTCGCACCTCACGTTGAACCACCAGTCGCAGACGAAGACCGCTTGGCTGAATTGCGTGCCGTTAGGACAGAGAAACGTTGCCTGTCGGCCGTCTATGTCGCAATAATGCCACGCCTGGCATCTCGTCTCTACGTCGGCGAAGAAGCCGGGGAAGGACTGGTCGTCGCAGTAGAAATTCGTGTAGGGCACCTTACCCAGCACCGGATAATCCGTGCCTGGCCGACCTGCAATTATCATGAACACCGTGAGCATTCGCGATCGATCGATAGTCGTTTTATGGGGGGGGGGGGGGGGGGGCGAAGGGGGAAAAANATCGGTTTGCAATTAGAACATTTGTAACGAGCCGGGAAATTGATATACTTTTTACATTATTAACGAAGGCACTTAATGAGGTGGGGTCGATAATTGGGGCGGATTGATGCGGCCTTTGCGAGCCTTCCAACCGCGCCTCATCATCCGCGCTCCCCGTTCCGATATCGTTCGATCAGCCACCCTAAATTATTCACGGATTATTCCGGCTGTAATTTCGACGTTTACGAATTCCCTTTGCGTGAAACCCGCGAGCGAGCATAAAGCACCGGGGCGATTTCGACGAGTTAGCTACTTAAATGAGCGCGCGGCCGAGCGAGCGGAGAAGGTCGAACGACTCGGGCGCGATGCGGCCGCGGTTCTTTGCCTCTTCCCGATTTCCTATCTGTTCGTTGCTCTCGCAGCCGTGGTCGTTCGAATCTCATCGGAAAATTGTGCTCTTTTCGCGCGCTCTCCAACTTTATCGAACAACAACACGACTGTGTGTGTGTGTGTGTTTGTGTGCTTGTTGCCAGAAGCGAAGAAACGTGGTATTTTGTTTAGATAAAGTCTCGAACGCATGCCGGAAAGGGTGGGGAAGGAGGGAGGATGATAGAGCATCGGAAGAATTTTTCCGGAGACGAAATTTCTTTCGAAGACTCGGGGAATTTTCCGACGATCCGCGTTTTACATTCCGGTGGATATCACGCATGGAAATTCTCTCCGCTTCCTTGTGTGTAGGTCCTTTCGTGTAGGTGATTTCGTCGTTTACGCCTTTCGCGGGACTTCGTCATCCGCCGGCCTCATCTCGATTCTCCTCCCGATGCTCGCAGTAACGAAACCTCCCCGTTTCGCGATCGAACGCGAAAAATGTTTTTAATTTCATACCGGCGAGAGTCAACAAGCGATCTTCAGCCGGGATCACGGCGCGAAGGCGGTATCGCGATCAAAAGAGGTGGAAACAAAGGGTAGACAACTTGAAGCGATTCGCGTCGGGACTGAAAGTGGGCTGCCAGGCGCATTAAGGCGCCGCTAAAAGAGCCCAAGGAAGCGCCCTCGGGGTCCTCCACCCACACTTCTGCTTCTATTCCACCACTTTTCCGTCCTCGTCGTTCCTCGCTCGGCACCGGCCTCGGCGGAAAACGAAATAATTAGACCGACACGGTGCGCGTGCACACCTCCGAAAGGGGTGAATAACTCGAGAACGAGAATACGTTCGACGGTGTCGTCGACATCGTCGTCGTCGTAGATTCTACCGAAGTTATAATTACGCGGACCCAACTACGGACTCGGCAAGAGCGAGCGAGCAAGAGAGAGAAAAGGAAAGAGAGAGAGAGAGAGAGAGAGAAAGCGAAAAGTAGACAGAGGGGATGACAGAGGGTTGAAACAGTGGGCGGAAGCGAGACGGCGAGCGTTTATTCCGTACGGGTACACGGAATCTCTTCCGCTGACAAAACAGGTCGGACAAGCGGCGCAAGGTGCGAATTTCGTATGGATGTCGGTGCGATACGGTCGAGTTTATGCGACCGCGTCGGAAGGTGCACGTTTCGTATACGTTGCCGGGGTGTTGCGCGCGCGTACAGGCTGGTCTATTTCGCCGCTCGCATCGGTATTCGTCGAGGCACGTCGAGACACGGGTTCGCTCTCCTCCTGAAGGTCTCTCTTTCTCTCACCGGCCAATTCTCGATTTTAAGCTAACTTGAACAAACAACTCGGCGGACACAGTCGACGCGACAATTTCTTGAATAGTGCAGAGCCAACTGGCGATGCATTGATAAGCGTGGAATCGCTGAAATAATTTGCCGATCGCTCGAATTCTCGTCTAACTGCGCGTGCGATTCTCGCACGAAAACACGACTGCAATTTATTGGGGGTACGGTTGTTTATCTGAGAAAAGCATTCCGCGCTTCCATCTTCAGGAATAGGTAATTCGTTGAATCCGAGGGAGATTCAACTATCGTAGAAGCGACTCGCGCGTAGCTACGAACGGACTTCGATAGATATAAGAAATTAATGCGACGTGCATAAAGTATTACTTACATCCGCAACTCGTTAAGCGGAAATGTGGAGGTCAAGCTGACTCGCAGACACGCGAATGTTTCTCCGTTCTTATCTGCGATATTGGCAAGTCGCCATTTTCAGCAACTTGCCTCCACCACTTACTCTTGGATTTAACGAAATAGCAGCAATAACACTCGAGAATTCCGAGATTCGAACAACAGTTTTATCCCTCAAAAAGTCACGCGTTCACTTACGAGTTAACGGGAGATTTATCAGATACTTTCGAATATTCGACTTTTCAGTTAGATCGCATTTCTTGCGACTTGATTTTACTTCATTCGAGAATAGTGCAGTTACACGTTTACTTTGGGACACCCTGTATAGTTTCCACGTCCTTCTCCCAACGAGGGACGTCTCGTTGTTCCGCCTTCGTCGCACGCTCTCGCGAACGACAGTATTCTTGCCTGGCGAAACTAAGCTTGTCGTCCGATGAGATTCGAATAGCTGCGAGGCCAGACGGAGACGCGAAGGGGGTAGACGGACGACAAAGAGAGCGAGAGAAAGAGACGTTGGCCTGGTGAGAGACAGAGAGGACGGAAGGTTGTTCGCGAGCCGGGGACAAGACGGGATGTTATATCGACGCAAAACTGTTTAGACAGGTATACCCGCGCTCGAAACAAAACCAAGCGCCTCCTCTCCTTGTAATTGCTGAGGAGTTCTTCAGTGCCGGTAAAATTGGAGAGCGACGACTACGCGCGCGTAGAAACGAACGCCAACGACATTCACCCTTAACCCTTTGCACTCGAAGTTTTTTTTCATTCATATTACCAGCAACTCGAAGCAATTGGAGCAGTGGAAAGATCATATTCACATATAAGTAAATGATATGCGCATTAAAAGAAGTCATTGTTGTATGTTATTGTTTTTTAAATTTTGTTAATTTGTTAATAGTTGTTAATAGTTTGTTTTAAGTTTGAAGACAAATTTTAAATGGCTCCGCTCCGGAGCCCTCGAGTGCAAAGGGTTAATAATACGTCGCCATTAGCCGATCCGCAGGGCGCTCCTAATGGAGTGGAGTTTCACTTTATATATTTCATTATTAATTAACTCCGAATCGTCGAGTGACAGTTTTTCGACCACTTTTCGAGACTTCCCTCCGGGGATCAGAGCAAATCCGAGGGCTAATCTCAGGAGAGGATGTCTCGGAAAATGCCGGGAGAAACACATCGCTCTTATTCCACGCGATGTTGAAAATCAAAAAATAGCTTTACAAACGATTTCACGCGTTTCTTGATCATTGACGGGGAAATTCAGGTTTCGTTGCTTTCGACGATGCGAGCGCGCCTCTGTCTCGGATTCGTGCGAGACGAAGTTTTGCGCGATTTATGGCCGTGGAAACGACGTTTTCCGTCCATACACTCGGGGCGCGGTCCCATTCGCGTAGTTAACGAAGTAGTTCTCTTAATAAGCGGCGACCCTCTTTGAAACTTCCTTCAGCAATCGGAGAAAATACCGGTTGCCGCTGGTACGTACGATCCATGCAGCGGGTACTTCTTAGCATTATTTTAAGGGGGGGGGGGGCGATTCCGTTCTTGGGAATTTTACGCGTTGGCACGCGACCAAAGTCCCTGTCTCTCTCTCCTTCCTCCACGCGTACGACGAGACTGGTCTTGTTATCTTTACCGCCGAGAGACTCCGGCGCGCGTAATCTTATAAAATCTCCCGCGTCTCCCTTTCGGAAGTAAAACACGAATCTTCAAAATCAAGGCTCGCCGCACCGTCGCGAAGCTAAACGCCGTACGTCGCTCTTGGAAACGCCGCGGGCTGCTCGGCTGTTTCTCTTCGCCGTTTTACTTAACTTTTCCACGGGACTTCTTACCGAGATTTGTTTCGCCTGGCTGACCCTGCGCGCCTCGCACAACGATCGAGCGGAATCAAGGGGATCGTATTTTCCCGGAGGGGACTCACGACCCCGCCCGATGAAACATTTTCGAAAAATACCCCGCGACACGTACGTCGCATTTCGTATTTCCTCCGGGAGCGGGAAATCATTCATCGAGCGGAGACAGTTCTCATGCGCGCGCTCGAGGTGAAACAACGGAGTCATCGATTGCGTTCGCACGAGCGATTGTTTCGATATTATTGTCCCTTCTCGGGCAAAAGCGCTCCTCTTCGGCAGCGCCGTAACGACGGCTACCTTCTTTTTTGCGTTCCTCCGAGTCGTGCGAGAGCACGAGACGCGGAGTCGATATTCCTCGCGAAACAAAATCGCGAGCTCTCCTCCGGGGACGTATCAGACGGTGCAATGAAAAGTTCACGTAGTGACTTAGATCGCGCGCTGGGGAAACTTCTGTCTCGAATTACTGAAGCAGAATAAATAAGCAAAACGGGGGTGTACACGAACCAGTCTCTCTCTCTCTTTCTCTCTGTTTATCCTGCCTTATTTCCCTTCATCTCCAACCGTCTTTCTTCTTCGCTTCTTCCGCCGTGTAGGAACTCCTAACGAGTACCAACGATAATAGACACCCCTTCCCCCGGTCGTTCCTCCTTGACGTTATTATTATCACCGACAATTACGAGGACATCGAGGACCTGTCGCACAGGATTACCTCTTCCGCCTCGCTTTCGCCTCAACCGAGCGGCGAGTCGTCAGCGAAGGGGAAGACTACAACCCCGTCATCCTCTTTCCGTCTCTTCGCGAAGCAGATAGTGGCGGTCTCGCGTAGTCTACGAAGGACTTCCATTACACACATGACGGGAATATTCTCCTCGCCTAGGAAAGGGACGGAACTCGCTGCTTACATCCAAGATTCAAAGTTCGGCTCGCTCGTAGTCGCACGTAGTAACGTCGTGACACCGGCAAGGCGACGTTCGCGCAGCCGTCAAGGGCGTTGATTAACCCTTTGCAAGGCGAGAGACGTGTAATTACCTAACGACTTATCCGAGATAACCCGACCGTTGATCCAAAGCGTTGCGCGGCGAAACTCGTGCCGCGCTCGCTCTGCTCGCGCGCGCGTCTACGCATTGAGCGCTTAAATGCCGGGACGCGCCTTGTGCACTTGGCAGGCGACGACGAACGTCGATACCTGACGTGTGGGAGGCGCGGTCGCTTTGTGCAGGTAACACAGGTGTCAGGTGAGCGGAGGAGCGCGCACGGGCGCATCTCGTCTCTCGGCATTTCCGCCGATTAATCCGGGATATATTCAGACCGTTTGCACAGAAGGCGAGAGAGAGAGAGAGAGAGCCGAGATCTTTCTTCCTCCTTAGCACACTTGTCGGGCAAGCGGGAACGCATTCGGAACGAGGTACCGTCTTACGCAAGGACGCTCTTCGGGATGATCGAAGCTGAGCTCCGCCGCGTGTATCGAGGCACGCCGGAAGGACTGCGAATCCCACGAAAGCGATCGAGCACCTGTGATTATCGAGCTGTTTGTTTACACTTCGGACGCGCTCGCTTCCACGGCCGAGATGATGTATTAACCCTTTCAGCGCGTTCCGATATGCGCCGTTAAATCGCACGTGCCGGAAAATTAACGGAGAGTTCGGCGTGTCCCCCCTCTCTTTCACGCATCCAGAGGCGACGGGGGACAGTTGTCGACTAGCCCTTTGGAATTTCAAATGCCAAGTGGACGAAGTCGTGTCGCTCGACGGAGTCTCGGCGAGCCGACTCGACGCATCGTTTACAAATCACTCGTGGCGAAACCGGAAGTGTAAAGCGTCTTCGCAGACAGTCGGAAGAAGGACAATGTCCTCGGCGATATCGGCGCGCATCCGTCTAACGTTTTTCAATCGCCGTCGCCTTGGCAATCCTCGCAATCGCAACCGGCGAATCTGCCGTTCGCGAGAAGCGAACGAAGGGCGGAAGCTTCGACGTCTACATGATCCACGATCGCGGTCTCTCTCTCTCTCTCTCTCTTTCCCTCTCGTCTCGTCGCCGTTGCAGCGCGCCGGTATCCGTCTTCCTCTCTTTTACGTCTCATCGTGCCAGCCATCGTCATAAAGTCAGCCAGGCGTACGGGACGAGGTTCGTTGCAAGTACCCTCCACCCCGCATTGTTCCTCCGTCCGTCTCCCTCCATTGCACTCACGGTCCACCGCCCCCGATGTACGCCCCTCTGTGTCTCTCCCTTACACGTTACTACCTCTCTCTCTCCCTCTCGTCCTCACCCCGCGCACATTCCTCCCTTCCATTGTCCGTATGTCATGAAATGCGCGTAAAGACGTACCTGGTTAGGTTCGCGCGGGGAAGCGAGAAAACGCGAGAAGAGCGCGAAAGGAAGAAGGAGGGAGGCGAGAAAGAGGGAGCGCGAAAAGGAGCGGGACGCAGCTCGGTCCCGTATTCTCGCTCTCTTCCTCTCCTTCCTCCCCTCCTCCTGCTCTTCCTCCACCACCCCGTCACCCTGATCCCGCTCTCCTCCCGGTCGGTTCACCCGCGCAGTTCGCTCCCGCAGGAACTACCGTGACATCGAGAAGAGCGTCGGTCCTGGGTTCGCCCGGGGTTGGACTATTTCATTATCCTACCCGAGAGTGGTGCACCGGGGAGGGAGGGTAGTCCGCGACCCTTCGGGAGATTGAGAACCGTTAAGTCAATGAGATAAGTTTACGTTACCATATTGATTCCACGTCGCCACCCTTTCCTTCTCCCTCCGGAGTTTACCGCACTTCAGCTCTCTCTCTCTCTCTCTCCTCTATACCGGAAACGAACGACGTTTGTTCCCGCGGAATGCGCTCTCGTCCTTCACACTCGTCAACGGAGGTCCTTTGTCGGACACACTTTCGTCTCTTTTTCACGCTGTTTATCGTACGGACGCGTGTGCAGATCTCGAGTAACTCAGACTGCTATTTTATATCTCGTATTCCCGCCTCGAAAATGTATTCTGTCTCGCGTAATAAGTATTTCCCTCCCCTTGTTTTGCCTCTTTTTCTCTCTTCCTCCGCCTGCTCACTTTTTCTTCCCCACCTTCTCTCCACCGGGCGCTCCCGCTACTTTCCATCGCGCCATCGCTCTTCCGCTCACCCTCGCCGCACGATTCTTCCCCATCGACTCGCGTTCCCTTTGCGCCCAACAACAACGCTTCGGTGCGGCGTAATCAGCCCTTGTCGGAAGGGTGCCACGGTAGTTAGCCAACAGCGGAGTTTACGATAGAACGACGTCGCCGTAAATTCCTCGTGCATTGTTTGGGAATTTGCGAGCGCTAATCGGTCCTCGTCATGTCGACGAAAGGCGCGCCGTCGACCTCGTAGTTGGCGACGTAGACGTCGCCGTCGTTGTCGCATCGTTGCCGGCTGCCGCTTCAAGATTGACGCCGGCGAAGGTTCCCGACCGTCGTCGATGGATATTCGCGGAATTTCACACTGGCGCCCTGGCAAATTTCTCAAATTCACGGCTTATCATCGCGCTGCACATTTATCGGATCGCTCCCGGGGAGGGGTGGCTGTATCGATCATTTCTTCACGGAGCCCTCCCAATTCATATTTCAATATTGGAGGAAGATTCCTGTCCGTATCAACTCCCGTGCCGTACTTGAGAGAATCGCATACTTTCAAGGGGCGGTAATTGGCATTGTTCGTTTGGTAAATAAACGTTGAGATAAGTTAGTGAACGCCGAGGACTCGGCGAGAGCTCGGATGTTAACGCGGAGCCGAAATTGCCGACTCGCCGCGGTCGGTTCGCGGCTTTCGGAGCCGCTGAATATCTTGATATCCGGAAACGTCGGCGGCCGCTCGGCGGAATAACGGATTCACTTATAATCGATACACATTTATCATTGCCATTATCGCGGCCGCTCGTAATAATAAAGCACGCGATTTAAACGCGGCAACACGTTCTCGCGCCGGTTACAGAGAGCCCGCCGCTGGGCGCCGATCGATTTAATCGCGCGACGGAATGCGTTTAACACGTTATCAAATAATCAGATCTCGCGGCACAATGGTCGGCGGATTAACCGCCGTATATTATTCGCGTTTCCACGTCACGGGTGTGAATCCTCTCTGGTCGAAGCGCCAAAGGTAAACGGTCCCTCCGAAGCTTCACGTGAGAGAACCACCCCCCCCCCGTCCCCTCTTCCAACGGAAACGCTCTCGGCGTGTACTTACACACTGTCATATTTAATTTAGTGTGCGAATTTTACGCGCACCGCTCGGCCCCGCTTATGCGCGTGCACGCTTATAAATCCCGGCCGGCCGACGTTTTCCATCGCGTGTTACGTGTACACGCAGGGGTTGCAGCTTCTTCGTTCTACGCACCTGCGTATCTTCCTGCCTGCCTACCTACGTACACGTAGCTACCCTCCGTTGGCGCGATGTGCAAACTCCATTATAGGAATTTTCCCCCCGAACGCGAAGGCTGCAAATATTTTACGATCGATCGGCTAAAAAGGGAGAGAAGCGCGCCGGCCGGCGTCGCCCTCCGGCAAGGGCGTCCGAGGGAAATCGCCGGATTCCTCTCACCCGCTCTCTCGTTACGATAGGTCAGCGTTCGAAATTGCGCCGTGAGTCTGCGATGAAGGAAGCCTTCAGGAAGAGGGAAGGGGACGGACACGACCAAATGACATAAATCGCGCTCAAGGAGGTTGTAAGGCGAATTGAGTTCGATAAGAATCCGATGAAGCTTTCACTATGTGCACAATCAAATATTATCCAACTCGTGCAATTAGATAAAGATCGGCCATTCGAGAGCTTGAGATATCTATAATTGAAGTTGACACTTTTTATACGCGTTCCTTGAGATTAGCTGGTTTTCATTTCTATCTTTGATATCTCCTTTTAAACTGAAAATTAATTTTGGATGTAGCCGCTATAATATTAAAGGTCACAATATGCGGGCGTTGTACACAAATTTCCGAATTATTGACTATTCTGTTTTGAAAATGCGAAAGTGTAAAATTCATAACTTATGATAATACTCAAAATACACATGCACATACGTACATATACACGTGTTTAAACACTTGTATATCTCTTTCTATTATCTGTGCGTCTCTATTAGATCAAACGATGCATAAACGTAGCATAGCATTAATAAAGAAAAATCAAAGGTAATATTTATAATATTGTGTATATATGCAGTTACCTCGATTTCGTTTCAAATTAACATTTATTATTTAGGTAGTGAAATAACTATATAGGGACGTAAGTCGCGTGAGAAATACTAAATGTCCCCCTTGACGCATTACTGAAAATACGAAACTGAGCCTTACAACCTCCTTAATGCGTCGCGACCGCACGCGTTTTCAAACGGCGATAAGGGCATCGTGGTAACGCGAAAATAAGCTCCGCTTAGGAATGCGCCGTTAATTCCGTCCTTGGCGTTCCGCCTGCGCTCGGCGCTGCGAGCTTTGGCGATTCGTGCACGGTATGTGTGCTTTCTCTTAATTTTCGAACGCAAATTCTGCGCGCGCCGGCGCGACCACCTCTGCTTTCGCCTCGCGTAATGCATACACGTCGCGGATTATCTCATGTATATTCATTAAAAGGAGAAACAAAAAACGAGAGAGAGAAAGAGAGAAAGAGAGAGGAGGGGGAGTTGTTAATTGGTGCGTCTATCGGATGCGCATCTATTTCGTATGATTTATAGTGTAAATTCTCCCCTCGAAACAAAGGAGCGCCTTTCCGGAAGAAAGCTGTATCCACCGGTGAAGTCGAGATTAATAGCGTTTCTCGTTCAGCCGTCCTGACGTGAATTTACGACGCTACTAATGCAGTTACCTTAAAGTAATGATTTTGAAAACCGAAAGCGTCGCGACTACCGCCCTTTTCGATCCGCGTGCGCGGCATAAGGGAGAAGGTAGCAGAGAGGTAGAGAGAGAGAGAGAGAGAGAGAGAGAGACCGACGAGAAAATACTAGACCGGTACGTTACACGTAATTTACGCGACGCGTTAATTGACAGAGGCCCATTTGTGCGGGCGGCTTGTTACTTATTTAAGACCATTAACGTCACGCGGCAATGTAACGTTACCCTTCGGAGGACGATCGTCACGATGAATTTCTCGCGAGATTCTCTCGGCCGAGCGAGTCTCGCTTCCGCGATTGATTGTTACATCGTCGCGGTAGTTTGAACAGAGTCAGCCTATAGAACAATGATAAGTTCACGGAACAATCCCGAGGTCCTAAGCGACCTCTTAAGCCGCTTATCGACAAACCCCCCACTGTTTTCCGCTTAATTCAAACGGAGTTCACCCGTTAAAGCTCCTAATTCTCTCTGAGACTTGTTGACGAAGCCGGATCGCTCTGACTCGCACGGCGAATCCGCGCTTTCCACCGTGTTAACAGTCGCGACGCCGTTCCTGATCGTTTTTACAACGTGCCGATCCAAATTCAGATTTGATTGTAGCTTAATGAACGGCCGATAGGAAGCGCCAATGAAACGAGGTAAAAGATACACGGAGAAAGATTTTTTTGGGGGTTTGACGAAATTTCTTTAATTGAAACAAATTTCTCTCTCGGAGTGGAGCAAACAAGCGAATGTTTGATTCAACAAACAGGATTGTTTTTAGTTTCTCAAACAATAAATATCTTTTACGTCAAATGACAGATATCTTTTGTATTGTTAGAAGCAATAAATTATTTGAAAGAAATAACACTACGTTAGAAAAATATTAAAAGAAAATAATTCTTTTTGTTTCGGTGGGACAATATTTGGCATATGATACAAATAAATTTTTTTCCTGGAAACGAAATATTTTCTCTAAATAACGCTGTTTTTTTTTCTATGAAACCGCATGGTTTGACTGTAGTGAAACAACAACAGTTTCACTCAAACAAAATGATATTTGATATTAAATCATGTTGTTTATGTTAAACAATCCCAAGTAAAACGAACACGTGTACTAAATCCGAATAAATCTCATTCCCCGTGTACATGCGCCTGGAATTGTATTTATTCACCGCGTACCATTGTTAATTCGATCATTAGTTAAAGTTTCGTGCAATCAAGGGAAGTCGACGGGACAGTCAGAGCGCGTTACAGATGCCGACAAACTTTTCCCGAGGCGGTGGAGAAAAATCAGCGCGCCGAGAATGATGGAGCTTTCGGGGAAACGTTAGGGGAACGCGCGTGCGAAGGAACGAACTGGCGATTACGTCCCTTCTTGTTTCGGTCTGAAAAGAGGTCGGCGAGGAAAGTCGCGGAGGAGGTACGACGAATGTCGGTAAAATTGCGAGAAGCTCCGCGCCGCGCCCGGGCGTACCACTATTCGACGAGTTCCTCGGTTTGAGCACGCCCGCTTTATGCGATTGCGGGAACGAGGCGGGAAAGGTAAGAAGTGGATAGAAGATAAGTTATTGCTCGTCGAGGTATGCGGCTACGTATTTCCTTATACTTCCGCCCGGCATCCTCCGCCCCTTCTCATTCCTTCGGCGTCTATTGTCGGCGGGATTACCGTTGAAGGGTGTTCATGAACGCTGTGGTATTGCGCGCTCGTCGTCGCCGTCGTTCGTCTAGATTTAAATCCCATCAATTTGCGGCCAGCAAATCTTATATAATCACAGCTGGCAAAGCGTATCGCTCCGACTTGACGTTTTATTCGCATCAGCAGCCTGCCTTCTCTTCCTCGACGCGCCTACGCGTCGCCCCGCCGCTTCATCTCCGGGGAATAGTTATACGAGGTGTTCTCTGGCTAACGGTACCACCCTCACTCCCGGATGTCACGGATCTCGCGATCGATTCCTGCCCGATCTTACGTCGACGAGCGTCGATTTTTTCTCACGGACATGCCGCGAAATCGTTCCAAGTTCTAGGCGCGATTTTACTCGCTTATGGATCAGCACGGGGGATGATCGATCCGTCGTCGTTTGTCGGCGCGAAATTAACAGCGAAAGCAACCGAAATCAATCGACGATTTCTGAGTGAAGAAATCATCAAGCATTTCTATTTTTCCGTCGCACCCCCTGAATTACCGTCGACGCGCGCCGGGACACCTTGTATACCACGCTTGTATCAGCGTAGCACGAAACGACCAAGATCCATGGTGTCTCCCTCCGGTCTCTCCGCGTACGGAGCCTCGTTCCCGAAGATGATGATCCCATGAATGAATATTAGATTCTTCGGGCTTAACGCGCAATTGCATACCACTCGCGGATTCGACGGCATTTTTCGTCCTTCCCGGGCGAAACAGGACACGTCACTCCGGGTGGTGTTTTAAAGAAAGGGTCGATTCCACGCGTGCCTCCCGCGTTCCCGGCATTTCTCACAGTCTGGCACCGCCGAGCGTGAAATGTTTTACGGAAGACGCGATCGACGGAGTCAATCCACGCACCGACCACGCCACTTGCCCGCTTGCTTCGTCATATCGCTCGTTTTCTCCATTTTCTTATTCTCTCTTTCGAGTCTCTCGGCGGGCCTGAATCATCCGCGAAGTCCCTTTTCATATTTATCCCCCATGTGCAACACGATCGATCAGGCGCCCACGCGTCCGCTCGATCTCGAAAGAGCGACGAAAGTCCGGGAGAGACGAACGGGGTAGGCGGTGTGACAAGTGAGAACGGGGGAAGGAGGGTTGATAAACGGAGGAGAGAAAGAGGTTAGAAAGACAGATTCCAGAAGCTCTGTACACAGTGGGGAGGGTGTGAAAGAAAAGGGGGACGGGTGAAGGGAGGCGAGGGCTGTTGCATCGGCCGGATTGTGCCGACAAGCGGCGCTCACTCACAAAGGGATAAGTTTGCGCGAGATGATCTTGTCTACGTACCGGGTATCGATTTACCGAGATCGAGGTACTCCCGCACAGACGGGCTCAGGAATCCGGGCGGTACCGCCGGCGCCTCGTTCGTGGGATTGTTCCTCTCGTCTACGGGATCGGCATCGTAGTAATAGTCGTCTTCGGCGGGGTCGAGCGGCTTCGCCCGCTTCGACACCTTGCTGCTCCGACCGCCGCCACGCGCACCGCCTGTGAAAGCAAGCTTCAGTTGTGAAGACCGCCTCTAATGATCGCACAGAGCGTAAAGCTCGACGACGGGGCAAGGGGGAAGAGGGTGGGAAGACCCTGCTGGACCCGCCGTATTATCCTGTAGAGTTTGCAGCAGCCCGAGACACACCTCGGCGTCACGGCGCTCCGAAATCGCACGTTCCGTCGATTCGGGAGTTTTTCCGACGACGAGCCACGAATCAAATTTATCGAGCTCCGAGAGCGCGAGTCAGTTCATTATTCCACGACCGCTGACCTGGCATTCCGAGAGCCCGTCGATACACGTGTGTAATCACGTCGGGAATTTGCGGTATTCGTGAGAGAGAGCGCCGAGATATATTTTCATTCAGCCAGAAGCCAATCCGTGGAATTAACGGCTCTGTTATTCTTTCAATCATACATTTCCGTTCACATTATCAAAGAAAATCATTCGTACGACCGAGGTTCTACTGTTATTCCCTACCTGACGAACCCCGCGTGTGAGAGGCGACGGTGCAGGAGGATGAAGAGGGGGAGGGGGCGAGAGAGGGTCGGCGAGCTGAAAGAAGCGTCGCGCTGCCTCCGGGGGCTCGGTCATTTGAGCAATCTGAAATTTAAATCATTTGAAAATGCAGCCGACCGTTCGTCCTTCCGTCACGAGGTGGTTCCCGGAAGGAAACAAATTTTTACAGTCTCTTTCATTCATGCGGAGGAACATTTAATCGATGTTATACACGCCGCGTTGTTTTTTCCTCCGGGGGAAAACCGCGTAATGCCACGCGCGCTGTACAGAACACGCATACCGCCGGTATTTGCGTTCCAGATGTGCCACGTCCGACGGAGACGCCTATGTATATATATATATATATATATATATATATATATATATATACATATATATACATTGCAGGTTCTCGCTGAATATTAATACGTCGGTCGGGAGATTTTCGCCGAAATCCGCGGCGTTTCCTCGGGGAAACGCCGAGGAATTCGCTTGTTGCTGCGTAAACGGCCGCCGCGTGCGGGAGTACGTCTTTGCCGAATGTCGAATTTTCAGGCACGTCAAACACTCGATAAACTTTCCGGTGATTCTCGACGGGGGAGTATAGGAGAAAGCCGGCCTCGCGAGCTCGCTTGCTCGCTGGCTCGGCGAAAAATGGCTTTCAAACGGCACGTCTCGTCTCGCAAAATTCATTAGCGCGCCCTCCCCGTTAATTCCGACGGAGTTGACGCCGGCTAACGTCGCGGATCACGTCAAGCGTGTGTCTACGAATCGTGAATAACGCGGTGAAGTATCGGTCGACGCGCCACCGCAAAACTTCGCCGGTCCCATTCGTCCGTAGGTGTTTAGCCCGCGAAACTTTGCGCCGCCCGCGCCGTGAATGGACGAAGTTTCGCGCCGGGGACTGGGTCAAGTCTGGGGAAACCTTGGGAGCCCGGTTCTTTGGAATGAAAGTAAAGCGCGCTAATACGAGCGGCGGAAGTTGTGCCGGAAATGGCAGAACCGCGTAATAGCGCGGAGTGTATCGAAAATAATCGGCCGGATATTCGGAGGAGCGCCGATTTCTTGATTAAGGCGAATCTCAGAATAAACACACGAGTCGAAACGTTGGTTCTGTGTTGAATCACTTTAATTCTACCACATCGTAAGAACTAAGGCAGCGAAAGAAAAAAAGAGAATCTCCGATTCTAATAATATAGCTCACCTACTTTGATTCTGACGATGTCTGCAAATTCCGTTTCTGCCGGTTTTCGAGGTAGATTAGACTGTTTTCAAGGTGGCGTTAAAATGTTTAAGTCGTAGAATTAAAGGTTCAAGAAAGAAATTAACAAATGTAATATTGTCGAAGCAGGTATTTAGTCATTTATACATCATTTAAATAGACACAAACTATTTTTGAGAGCGTTCATACGAATTTAATAATCGAGATATCGAGAGCATTTGTAGCTTCAGGATAGCATTGAAATGAAATCTGTAGAGTTAAACGTTCAAGGAGGAAGTTAACGCATATATGACACAATATTATCGATATAATATTGTCAAGGCTTTTGCTGCTATTTTAATACTTGCAAGTGTTGTCTTAACATTTACACATTTTTAAATAGCGACTTGACGCAAAATGTTCAGGTGACATAAACACGATGTATCGAAAGCAACGCCCGGCTGTGTTACGAATTCCACGCCGGAATTTTAACAAGGATCTACCGATCTTAACACAAGTACAAAACTTCACCGTGGGGAGGAAACGGAGATGCGGGAATCCGAGCAGCTGTAAGCGACTATTAGCGCGAGATTATCAGAGTCAAGCCTCTCGCAGAGCCGCGCGCAAAACACACGAGCGAACCCGCGGCCGGCGCGATAAACTCGACCGTAATCACGTCGCGAATCCTTAGTAGGATGTATTATTTTACGTTGCGATGGCGCGCTCGTGGAGTAACACGCTATTTGATGCGCGCGACGGAAGGCGGGCAGGATCCGTATTCATCCTGTTTGATGCCGCCGCTGCGTCCGTGCCGCGGAAGCTAATTAATGGCTCATCGACGAGGCGAACTTTATGCGTCAAAACGCCGCGGATTAATTCGCGAGCCGGGACAACGCATATCCGTACGTATGTGGGATTTGCAATCAGACGCGCGCGAAACATGCGAGGGGCTACGCGCACGTGTCCGTTGCTGCCGGTCGCGCGTGAAGCGCGATTTTAATGTTACGCGGCCCGAAAACGCTCACTGTAAATAATATTAAATAACGCGATATATATCTCGCGGGTCGGACCAGCGCTGTTTAGTGAGCCCCAACGTGTGTAATAAAATATGCTCCCTCCCCTCCCCCAACCCTACCCTCGCTTTTTCGGTGACGATGTCGCGAGCGAGCGCGGGTGCACGCGCTTCCATAACGCCGCGACGAATAATCGTTACGGTAGTGGAAATTTACGCGCCCCGAACGAGAGCACATTCCTTATCGGGCTCTCATTGTTTGCTAAATGTCGCTCTAAAATTCGCCCTGCTCCCCCCACCCCCCCCCTCCCGTAATTCAACGTTAGATACGTGCTAGTGGCGTATCAACGTTAATTCGACCAGTTTTTCGCGCCGCCCGAGCATCCGGTCGATACACTTCCGTCTCCGCGGGGTTGCCGGGGGGATCACGGCAATATCCCGCGCGCTACATTTTTGCCTTTGAGCTATCGTTACTTCGGCCAGTTTTACAATCGCGAGCCCCGCGTCGTCGAGACAACACGGCAGCTCCATCCTGCGCTACGTTTTTGTTTGACGTTGTGTCGCTCGCAAAGAGGGGGAAGGGAGGATCGAGTTCCGGGGCATAATAAATATTGTCTATCCACCCGTTCTCCTCCGTTTTCCATTAAAGGAGCGGCGAGAGAGCGACGCGGAAGAAAAAGAGTCGCGCGCGCGCGTAACTATTTTCTGCGTTTCGCGACGCGCAAATATCCCAGGGAAACGATGCTTTAATATCGCACCGCCGCATGAAAATTCGCCACCAGAGGAGGACGAGGAGAGGGTGTATGCAAGGAGAAAGAGAGAAAGAGAGGCAAACAGGCTGGGAGACGAGAAACCTGCTAGGCAGGTTGCACGATGGAGCTACGAGAGGATCGGCGAGAGGAGAAAAGGAGGAGGCGGGCGGTGGTGAGAATGGTGAAAATGAGAGGGATGGAAAAAATGCGATCGCCTTCCCCTTCGCGCCGGCACATGCGTGGGAAAGAACTGGCCGTGGCTTGTATATCGCGTCGTATCGCAACGCGAACGGAAAAAGCGCCGATGTACAAATACGATCTCGCTAATTCGTATTTATCCGCGCGTGACGCCGATTATGCACGCGCGTGCATCGCGCGAAACGCAGGTTGGGTAACAATGGAAGGATGGGGGTGGAGGTGGATGAGGACCGGGCCGACCTCTGCCCTCCCTCTTCTCTCTCTCTCTCTCTCTCTTTCTCTCTCCCTCTCGTGCGGTGCGGCGAAACGCGTATTATCCGAGCACCGTATTTCCTTGCGCGGGTAGCAGCAACACAGCGGGCTCAAAGGATGTTAAATATGCATTGCGGCAGAATTATGCGACTCGGCAATCGTCCCGCCCCGTTATTAGCCCGTTAACGGAGTTTTGTTACTTGAAACTCCTAAAGCTTTCCGCGGAGGTGTCGGTAGGTGGTCGCGGCGGTGGCGCATCCGGGATGCCCGGGGTGCGCAATTCTCTAAAGCTCTCGACAGTATTCGGCGGTGTCGAGCTTCGTCGAGCGCGTTGCGCTTATCGAAAGAACGTTTCCGCATGGTTTCGTTGAAAACTTCGATAATTGCGTGAGAAAAAGATCGATTGGAGAGTGATTGATATTGTCAAAGAAGCCAGGTAAATTGGAACTAATAACGCTTGAATATCGAAAAATAATGTTAAAAGCTACCTCTTGGTGATATGGAGGAAGGTTGCTGAATTTTTACGCCACGGTGTATTTTGAATAAGAAAGATATTTGCAGTGTCATGCTTGGTTATACTGGCTTAAGGAGTGGGGATGGAAGATGCTGGAACAACGAGGCAGCCATTCCGCTCGGTCTCCCTGAGCTCTGGAAAATAGTGATGCGTGAACATTATTCTTCCTGACATCCGAAATCAAGCGTGAACATTATTCTTCCCGACGTCTCAAATCAATTTTCTTCTGTATCCTACGAACCATAATTTCCAACGTTGCTAATGCGAAGTGCATGTCTTAGCTACAATGCGATGTACTTGCTTGTACCACAAGGAAGTTAACTGTCAATTTTGTGAGCCCACCAGTAATTATATCTAAAGTCCATAAACGTATTTCAATTGTCAATTATTTATTATCGAGTACAATTTCTTTGCTCCACTGTTGTAGTAGATAGTGAACCCTTAGCGAACGAATGCCGCCATATTCGCGAATATAATGTCGCGAATATGGCGGCATTCGTTCGCTAAGGGTTAAGTTTCTTCCACTTTTTACCTTTTCTCACGTTTTGAACAATTTTCTTAGATTGTAGATTTATATCGTTGAGACTTTGGGGGGAGGGGGGGGGGTGCGCTCTAAACAATATCTCTGACGTACAATCGCCATCATGCAAATGCGCAAAGTGAAAAATTCATTGCGGCAGAAATTCGCGCCCGCCCTCCCTCGAGCGACCAGTGAGGGTGTGCAGAGGGGTGACGCGAAAACAAACCCGCGCGAGTACCGATTTTTTTAAAATATACGGGCGTTTTGGATTTTTGCGAATTTATGACGGTAATGCTCCGGCTGTTGTTGCTGCGTCGTTTCGCGCGATATCGGACGCGCGTCCGCGATAAAATACGCTCGCGCAAGTATGGGACCGCGGGATCAAATAACATTTGTTATATTAAATGCCACGGACAAACAGGTGTAATTATTCAGCCGGTCTGCCCGAATAATTATCAAATGCTCGATGCGCGCGCCGCCGGTAAAAGTAGGTATTAAGCGTATACCGAAACCCCGAACTAAATTACCGCGGCGATGTGTGTAATAACGCACGTACACTGCGAATCGATTCCGGCCTGCCCCGAGGACAGCCGCCGATGAATTCGGCAGCGGCGAAAAAAAGTTTCTATTTCCGAAAGACAAATCGGAATATGATGCCGTCGCACCCTGCACCGCGGCAGCTCTCCGGGCCAGCTGTCTGCGTGTGATAATTAACTATCGATCGGTCGCTTCTCTCCATTAGTTGCTGTATTTTCGGTGGCCTAATTATTCCCTCGTCACTCTCTCTCTTTCTCATTCTATCTATCTCTCTGTCTCGCACGCCCACCGGAAGAGGAGGAGGAGGAGGAAACGACGTACGACCGACGTCGAAAAACGGAGCGGGTCGCGCGGTTCGCTTCGCCGCGCACTCTCGAAATTTATCCGTGACTTGATGAGACGCGACGGTGACTAATCGGCGAACGTGAATCCGGAAGCGATCGCGCATCTCGAGATTCGCGTGAAGCAACAACATCCAGTCGCCGGTGATATGATTTAGCACGGCGGTGTTCATCGGGCGCGATTCGGAAGAAATCCGGAGCAGATTTATCCCGCTGTTTCGCGTGCATTACAAGCACCTCGTGAAGAAAATCGAGAAGAATCGCAATCATAAAGCACACGGTTACCGCACTTCCGGCGCTCCCGGCGGCCGGGCGCGCGCCAAGGGGATGAAACCGCGGGCGTGATAACGCCGGGGATAAATCGCGGTAAATATGATACCGTGGTAAACAGTACGGGCGGTAAACCGGCAAAGGAAATATGAGGAAGAGGGAACGGAGGCGCGAGGGGAAAGAAGGTGACCACGAGGACGCATGGGGTTGTACGGCGGTGAGTAACGAGGTGCGGCCAGGGGTGACGCTCGTTTAACCGATAGTCGTGCTCGCGACATCCGCCCGCCCGCCCTTTCGGGTCTCTTTAAATATCCTCAAAGTATATATCGGCTGCACGAGAGAGCACCCCGATCTCCGCGGCAATCGGGAGTGAGAAAACCCTCTGTGAAATGCCCGCGTCCAACTTGATCGAGAGAGAGAGAGAGAGAGAGAGAGAGAGATGATCGCGCGTGTATCGGTATATGTATAGGCGGCCTCTCAACTTCGTCGCTGACTCTGCTAAAAGACGTCACCCCGGAAACAAGACACCGTGGTAGGTGGAGCCGTTTCCTCGCTATGCGAAGAAATTCACGGGGCGGTCGACGAGCCCGGTGGGTGACGGGGTGGCTTTGGAAAAGCCATCTCTCTCTCTCTCTCACTCTCTCACACACACACACACACACACACACACTCTTTCTCGCCAACGAAGGGGTGCGAGTGAACTGGAGCGACGTGCAGCCGGATGGCGCAAGGGATGAGGAGAGAAAATAGAACGGGAGAGAGAGAAGGCGAGAAAACGAGAGAGGGTGAGAGAGAGAGAGAGAGAGATCGCCACACGGTGTTTACGACGACGAGGAAGAAGAACCTTTTCGCCATGGTCGTTTAGGAGGGCCTTTTAACGGCGTAAAGAACGATCCGCCGCCTTTGTGCTCCCTCGTCTCGTCCACCAGCCATCGAGCCATTTAACTGTGTGCGTCTGTGCATCCTGCGCACCCCTGCCGTTCCTATCGCCCGGCCACCCCGCTCTTCACTCTCCTTCTTTGACTGTTCTCTCTTTCTCCGCGCGTCTCCCTCCCTTCCTCCCTCTCTCTGTCTCTCTCTCTCTCTCTCTGTGGCATCACTCCTTTCCACTTTTCGTATCTTTTGACCCTCCTCCTCCCCCGCGCGTTTTGTATTTCTTCCTCGACCTGCGACACTTTCGACGCGTTTTCTCGCTTGTCGAAACACATAGCCACGCTTCGCGTCCGCTTGCCAGTCGCGCGCACTCACGCACATACGTACACTTGCCAATTACCATAATAATGTACGATAACGCCACGCTCTGCTCATCGCCAATTACCATAAGTACCCGTCAATTATCGCATGATCCCCGTAATCATAGAGAGTGTGTCCGGACAATTACCGGGCGGTAATGATTGCGCAACGCTCGACCAGCTCGGCACGTGAGGGGCGCATCTTCGCGACGACCCCCGAGAATCTCGCGTACAGGTGCGGGGGGACACGCAGCTTTGGTGTCACTTCCCCGACTCGTCCTCTTATTCTCATTCCTCATCGAGTCCTTAACTCGGCACTCGCGCGTGGCGTTCAGCCGCGCGCACGTAACATCGCGAGTTTTCTCATCAAAGGGGAAGTAATTACGTAGGTATCCGTTGTACCAACACCCTCCGTGTGCTCACGCGCATTCGACAGAGGGAGGGAGGGAGGGGGGGAGGTAGTGCTGCGCGCGCGATCGAAGTTACGATTCTCGCGTTCCCGATGAAATTTCAGGCCGGGACTCGATGGAGCCGGGGCAGATCGACGAGCAGAAGGAGAAAGGCAGAGGGTGGGGAAGGGGGGTGGATTGTGCAGGGGATGGAAACATAGACGGAACGAGCGGGCGATGCTTCGGAGCTAAACAACCGGTAGACCAAAAAGAGCGCTCTACCGGCGCGGAGTGCTGTTGTCGGGGGAGGAAACGGGAGGGGGGGAGGCAGCTGAAGGAGGGCAACGGGAAGGGAAGGGGCTTCGTTAAATAATTAATCGATCCGAGCCGCCTGACGGTCGAGGATTCCCACCTCTTCCTGGTTCCGCACAAACGATGTGCGTTTTCTGAGGTTTTCCGGCCGCGCCGGAGGGGAGACGAATGGCAGCGGGCGAATTCGGCTTTTACGCATCGAATGCACACACCCGCACGATTTTTCCGGCATTTCCTCCGCGTTGAGAACGACAGGGGAGAACGATAACGAAGGGAACTTGAACAACATATCTTGATTAAACGGTGAAAACGGGGATTTAAGGCACCATCAGGATCAACGTAGGACTAAATTGTATCGTTACAATTGAATCCATTTTTACCTTAGTTCCTATAACTATGTTGTAGAATCGAAAGCTTCACGCAAAGTTCACATTTCGACTCGGAGTGACCCGAGATTTCTTCACATTTCTTTCGACCAATTTCTCGGGATTCAATTGGAATCCGCAGTCTGATTTCCCCACATAATTATAGATTCTAGTTGGGAAATTTATGTAAGTTCTGGTTAGAATTATAATCAGGTTTCAAACGTGCAATTCGAAATAGGAAGCATAAGCAGATCATCAGCAGCGGCGCGCGGTAAATCACAATGATAGTGCGTTCGCGCGTTATTATTAAATGCGTAATGACATTTATGGACATGCCAGGAACGGGTCACGGGGGGAAAAAAATCGCTTAACCGTAACGCGACGGCGGCGCTCGTTGCGATCTGATATTAATGACTCCCATATTTTGGACTCATTAATCTCGCTAAAATACACGGCAGCCGGTAGCATAATATGACCGAACCGTATTAACTGCATGTACAAATGTATCGTGAATAACGCAGTAGGCACGCACCGCGGCTCCCGTCGACATTCATTGCGCTCTAGGAGTTATTACAATATTTTAATTTTTAATCACCGTTCTGCGTATTATACGCCGTATAATTAATCGTCCGCCGACATGAATAAGTGAGCGCTCGCGTTTGTGTGTAAAGGGAAAATTACCTCGCATGCACCGCCGCCGCTTGTAAACGTGCACAAAAAGAGAAGCCCCCTTCGCGGTCTCTTTCCATTTCTTTCTCTCCCGCGAAAATGCGTGCAACTCGCGCGCGAAAGAACGAGGCCGATATCGCCCGGCTCGCCGCGTTTTTCGCCGTTCTATTTCGCTGCGAACGTTGTCTCGCGACGATAATATTTTCCTTGCCTCTTCCCCGCGCAAACTCCACACGCCCGACGTTGCTTCCGCTTGATCCACGCCGCGCGAAATAATTCAGCCCCGTCGTTTGTATCGTATTAACAGCGAGACTATGAACGATTTTTTCCTCGAGAGAGAGCTGGCCTGTTCCTTTAAGGAATATAAATTGCTCAACACTCTCTTATTTTCTATCTCCTTTTTGCGCGTCGCCTCGCGATAATTCTTCGCACACGTGCAAATAATTCGCCCTTACGTGTCCGCATGTCAAAACGAACGTAACGCTGTCGTTTGTATTTTGGAAATTCTCACATCTCCCGCGTTATTATCCCGTTCGTCCTGGCCGACGTGAAGCGTTTCCCGGCATTTTTGTGCCGAAAAATATCTCGGCGCCGGGCGCGCTCCGATTTTCAGAGACAGACACCACGTAGACGCGCGACGCGCGACGTGGCAAAAACGTACATGTCGGCTAAACATGACAAGGTGGATGCACTGTCGGGCGCAGGGGAGCTTCGAAAGTTTCACTAATTATTCCATAAAGAAAAGAGTGACGCGTCGTGACGAGGTTGCTCGCGAGCGAGTTTCAAAGTTACGTCAATTCAACGATTTCAAACTTAGGTACGCGCACGGGAGCGGCGCTTTCCCTGGGAAAAAGTTTGCCCCGGCGGCGACGCCATAATTAGTGAAATTTCCCGTAAGGAAAATAGAACGAACGCGGTTGTTTAAACAATTTTCTACGTACGTTCGCCGGATAACAAAGGCTTCACTTACCTCGGCAAAACTTTTCCAGAGTATCCCGTTCTTTTTTTTCTTACGTACTCCAGATCTTCCCGATCTTGGCCGTTTAAAGTTTAAATTTGTTTACTAAAATCAGAATTAATAAGGCAATATAGATTGCTCGTGAATTCCTAAGTCTTGTATGTTTCGAAAAAAAATTACATGTAATCGATAGGTTCCTTTATTTTTTAAAGAGGTCGCAATGTCGTATTTTCAGTAGCCCATTAAGAAGCATAAATACACACTCATACATTGAGTGTTTATTAAATGTCTAAGCTCTAGAATGGCTGATCTTTCTCTAATTGCACGAGCAGTTCAACAATATTTTAATGTAGTGCAAGATTTATAAAATCTTATCAAACTCATTTTGCCTTACAAATCTCCTTAAGTCATTATTTTCAAACTTTCGATATTACCTTTTCCATATGTTTAACACAACTTAATATTACTTTAGCAATAAAAATATATAATAATCATAATAATCGCATGATATTTTCCAACTGTGTTGGCACGGAAAAAACGTGTGCGAAGTTTTTCAATCAAAATATGCGCGAAACTTCACATTTCGTACGATAAAACTTTCTATATTTTTTTTATTTCCATATCCAGACGTATTTTAGCGTCTCTATACAACGATATGTCGCATGTGTACCACGTGTTCTAATTACATACCGTGAACCCGTGTCATGACAAGAGCACATACGACTAGCGCGAAAGTTGCGCGCGACAAACCGAGAAGATTGGCGGTTGAATCGTGTTTCTACGTCGATTTTTCGCCGAAATATTGGCTTGTAAAGAATTGGAAGCTTTTTCATAGACGGTCTTTTGCCGCCGACCGGCTACACGCGCGCGCGCGGTACTTTGCAATGCGTCTATTGTCCGGACTTTTCATACCTCGAGGCGGCGCGTTCGCCTCAAAGCGGCGTAGCGGCCTCAGTCCCATCCGCTCATTCGTAACTCCGCGTAGAAACGTGCACAGCGATCTGCGATAAATTGCATTCGAAAACTGAGACTGTTCCGCTTCTGATGATGGTTCGATCGTTTCTTTATGTAGTCGATTAATTTTACAATTCACTGAGACATCGATCGATCTCCTTTCGAGCTGAAGACAAATGTAGGATTGAAGCGCGACTTATTCATTAATAGATCTTAATTCAAATAAATTCGAAAGTAACGAAATGATGAAACGCCAAAACATGATCTGTTTATTACAGTGTGCAATTGTAAAAATTACAATTTCATCTTGAAATTATTCCTTAACTTGTGTTATGCTGTGACTGTGTGCGAGTATACGAAGACTCATTACGACCCAGTCCATTGTCCCGGGGCAGAAGAGTCTTCGATTGTAATTAACGTTCATTGTTAGACCCGAGTTAGATCGAGAACGATGTCTTTAAACAAATTGCAAAATAGTACCGTAAATTTGCATGAATACAGAACTATCCATCGTAGACTGCAATTATGTGATAATTGAGAGTGAATCACGTTAAGAACGGGAAAAATATGCGCATTAAACAAGATTCCAAGCAACGACAAGGTATGAGAGGAGAAAAGGAAATAGTGTGAGAGAGAGAGAGAGAGAGAGAGAGAGGGCTAGCTTTTCGGCAAGCACATTGAGTTAAGTTAAAGCCGGCAAAAGTTAGCCAGCGTGCGAGCTTTTAATTTAAAATCCGATTCACCCTTTGGAGACCGATTCACCTGCCGTTACTCTGCGCCGCACGCTTAATTTGCGGTTTCCATGGAGATGCAACGATTCTCTGCGAGAGAATACGCGGCGGATGGTGGGAGGGACGGGGAGGCGCGAGCGGAACGAGAGATGATAAAAAGAGAGAATAAGCCGTTTGATGTAGAAATCAATAAGGCCGAATTTGCAAAAAAGGGAGGGAGAGAGGAAACAAGAAAGCAAAGGACGGTGGGAAAGAGAGAGAGAAAGTAGGAACGATGCGCACAGCCACGTGCTCGTACACATGTGTGCGTGCACGCGTCTATGCGCGTCTGGCGAAAACACCGAGCGAAAATAAACGGAATGAAGAGTGCCAACGTCGGGGGCGCTTGATTTACATTGACAGTGACGAGTCATCTCACGCTCACAGACACACACACGCCCGTATACGCGCGCTCGCTCGAGGTTTACACAAAGCCTAACGGCGCCAATAGCACCCTTGTTCTCTTTTTAACGATTTTTCTACGCCGTCGACCTATTTTCCGTCGCTTACAAGCCGTCTAACGCGATCTCATTGTCAGGCAAATTTTCGGCAGTACCAGCCGAGGGTCGATCGAGCGAAAGGAACGTCCGGCAGGTGCGAAGCCCGCGCGGACACCGGTGAACGCGACACCGCGCGTGTCCGGCGCGGATGAGTTTCTGTGAGTTTCGTCGGGAAGAAGAAGTAGAGGGGAGTCTCTTCGGATGAACGAAATCATATCGTCGGGATTGCGAAAAGGCAGATTTGAGCTCTCGTCGGAGCGCAGAGAGGACGACGTCGCCGACCGTTCGACTCGTTCGTTTAGAACATACTATACGAGCGACGTCGGCCAATTATGTTACCGGCAAAAATCCTATTTATTATATAAAGAAGATTACATTTCAATACAGCCTGTCCTCACTGCAGGTAGTAACCTGAGGGCGGAGAGCGTCTTCTCATAACAACGAGCATTATCCGGTCGAATTGCAGAAACCTCGCTAGCTCTCGCTCTGTTTCGCAAGAGCGGTATCGGCCCCGTTCGATTCGTTACGAGTGGCATCGTTAAAAACACGAACGCTTAGGCACGACATCCTCGCCGGGCGGGGCCTGTCACGCACGCTCGTGCTGTGAATTTTTTATATTTTTATAGCGGTCATAAGCGGGATGGTTCTGCGAATACCGGCGGCCGGGCGAAATGAAATTTTGATCGCGATTTTTAAATCTATTTCCCGCGTGCGGATTTTAAAAATATGCGTTTTTCTCTCCTCACGGCAAGTGAAAATGGGAAAGTGCTCTCTCGCGGCTTCATCTACGCGTGCGTTAAATGCCTATTCGAGAGGGAGAGAGAGAAAAAATAATCGGCGAAACGAGTAATATTTAATTCGAGCGATGTAAAAAAAATCGGTGACATCATGAAAAATTTCGACACGCAACCGATTCGTGGTCTCGCATCTCGTTATGAATATCATCGATCGATCGCTATTCGGAGTCATCCGCACGAACGTGAGGAAACTTGCGGCGCGACGCTTTCACTCGCGCCTCTCGAGCGGTCTTTAGCGCGCGCGGCGGAGATTTCTCAACCGTGCGAGCTTTACAAACATTTCGTTAGTTAGGGAAATTGAGAAAATTCTACCGGGGAGATCGATCTCCCTTTAGCCTGTCGTTCTTCAACGGCATCGATTACTGGAAGCGCGCGCCGCTCTCGCCAGTCTTTTCACGTACTTGCTCTGCCCGCTCGCGCGACGATTGCGTGAGTTCTATCGGCGGACGGCACGTCGGCGTTACGTTTATACGCGTGACCTCGCGCTTAATCGAGAACGAAACGACGACGACGATGGCCATGTCGGTAGGAGAGACGCGAATTTAGGATATTTATTAACTTCTCGTTTGAATCTTTAATTCTATCGATCCTTTTTAATACCATCTTCTATCTGAAATCGAATTTGACGTGGAAACGGAAAATAGACATCATCAGAGTCAGAATAGCAGTAAATTGTGTCATTAGGATTGAAATTGAACCTTTTCGCCATCTTTAGCTTAATATGGCTGACTTATTTTGTAATTTTAGGTAAATATTTTATATCCTAAACCTTCGTTTAAATTATCATCGTTTTTTATTATATAGCAGTTTGTCGTCAATCACGAGCAGGAAGACTTCAATTTCAGACTCCAGACACAGTCGTTGCGCGTTGCTGAGACAAAGATTAAAGGCGTTGTTTTCGCTAAGTCAGCCATTCCGCCTAATTCCCGTGTTGTACCTGAAATTCAAGGTTCAACCTAGGGTCAAAATTTCGACTCGGGAAGTGTGCGGATTCCTTCGATCATTTCCCCCTCTATTTCGCGATCTACTAAGAGACCCTCCATCGTCTTCCAGAGAGGGCCGGTGCCTCGACCTCTCGACTCCTGGCTGCGAGTCTCCTAACGATCGCCAGTGACTTGGCACGTTCGGCCATTAATTCCGAGCTGCGTCACCTTTCTAAAGTGTGCCTCGCATACGCAGCAAGAACGACGGCGGCGGCCGGTCGCCGAAAAGAAACGGAAAAAAGGAGCGTCCGCGCGGCGCCCGACCTTGGGGCCGCGTCTGCTACCTTGGGCGCCGCGAAAACGAGGCAACGCGGGCGGAGATTTATCCACGGATAATCGCCCGAGTGAATCTCCGCCGCGGTCGCTCGGCTGTGTGATGGATGGCGTTCCTGTAATGAGTCCGCGCTTGTAATGCGACGGGCAGCGCGCATCGGCCAACGGCCGAGGTTCTCCATCGCTGTCGCAATACTCCTCCCGTTTTTTGTTCCTCTGCTCGGCAAAAAATAATTGATCCGCGCTGAATTATAGCATCATCGTTTGCTCGCGAGGTTCGCTAGCGAGAAACCTGCCCATTTATACTTTGCGAAGCTTGTAAGCTGAGAGAGAGAGAGAGAACGGCATTTATTTCATCCTATGACAAACCCTTTGAGGACAAGTAAGATGTATGATAGAGTCGAAAAAAATTACATTCAATTGAACCATAAATTACGTTAAATGATAATTCGAAGGCAGAATAAGTAAGGAAAAATAAAGCCGCAGAGAGGACAAGCTATATAAAAACTAACTTCCAATTACACGTACAAAATGAAAGAGATTAAGGTATAAATAAAACAAATCTACATGAAAATCCAAATCTAAATTAAACTAGCGTGTAAGATGGGAAAAATGTTTATGATTGTCAAAATTACCGGGGCACAAATCGCTGGAGAGAGGAGGATAGCAAATGACGGTCAAGTTTATTATCAAAAGAGTCGGAAGAATCAGTAGTGCGGATGGAGAGGGGAAGAGAGTTCCAAGAGAAAGAGAGAGGAAAAGAAAGAGAGTACCTCGATTAACGCATGCGGACTGCCTCATTCCGGCGCGCGTTGTCTCGATATCATCGCGCCCAATCGATTTCCCCCCTGTCGTGTGGCGATTAATCACACGCTCGCTTGTCCGTGCCTTTTTCGCATATTCGTTCATGGATAATTGCGGTCCGACGCGCGCGTATCCTGCGCGTATCTCAATCCGCTCCCGGGGGATATCTTCCTCCTTTATCGTACGACATTCCCCGTCGCGTGTAATTCGTCACGAGAGCTTCCGATGAAAATTACCGTCGGCCATTTGGGCAAGGACTATATTCTATCGCGCGCGCGGAATCCCCGGATGAGAAACTCCCGCGCGGTTCCTCGGCAGAACGAGCGCGTAAGCTCGCGTGAATACGAAAACGTTTACACGACGGTTCTCCTCCTCTCCGTGTGCGCGGCTTAGAGAGGAGTTTAAAGATCAAACACACGCACACACACACACACTCCTCTTTCTCAGCGCACGTCTCCGTTGGCGCTGTCGCGGACCTTTTCGGAGGCCCGGCGAGAGCTCGCGACGTGGAAGACGAGAAAGCACAGGCTGCCGTCGGCGGGGAAAGAGAAGCGAGTGATGCGTTAGACGCGAAGCATCGATACTTCAATGCCGTTTCATAGACACGATCAGATATTATCGGCTCCGTTCACGTGCCGCGTAATCTCGCGTCCTAAAGAAAGCCGGATGTGCTTGATACTCCGAGGTTCAAAGAAAGGGAGTTTTGCTTTATTCAACACAGGCGAAAAGATCACTTATGGCTAAATCTCAGTGGCCGGCCCGAACTCAGCTGAAAGGGCTAACCTGTTTCGCTGTCATTGCCAAGAGTCCAGCTAGTGCGAATAAAATGCGGTCACCGCGAGGTGAAAATTGATCAGCCGCAGTTAAACGCACGTATTAGCTAAGAAAGTGGCCAGGCATTCTAATTCGGAAATGATAATACCCGGTCTTGACGCCGAGGTAACATCATAGGTCTCCCAGGCCTACGTCACGAGAATAAGTGAAAATCGTAGTTCTATTTTTGTCTTTTATAAATTACCCAGTCTATTATCAGTTTTTATTTACTGTTCATCTCATTGGTTTGGATCGATAATAGTTAGTCACATGGACCCAACTTTTTTTCTTATCGATAGAGGAATAGAAGTACAGCATTTTGCATAAAACGTGGAAGAAGGAGTCAGCGAAAGAAAACGCGTGTGGGCCTACCATGTTACCGTCAGGGTTAACTATCTTGTCGCGCGAGATCGCTGCCGACAGGTTTTGCCGCTTCACGCATGGTCGGGCAGATACGCAGCGGCTGCCACGAATCGCGAGACCTCACCGAGTCGATTCCCAATCGCATAATGAGAGCCCGCGTGTCCGTCATTTTCCGGGTACGAGCGAGAAGAGACAGAGCAAGCCGCGGTTTTCCTTTGGGAGCGAGCGAGGCAGCGCGCCGCGGCATAGGAAAACAGTAATCACGGGGTAACTCGTAGGAAGGTGAGGACTCGGCGGGCGGTGGAGGTGTTGGATCGAGTTGGCTGTACTGTAATACGGGCCGCAATGCATACAAATGTCATTTCCACCTCTCGAGGACCGAGTCTCTTACCACCTTGCTACCTTCCTTCCTTCCTTCCTTCCTTCCTTCCTTCCTTCCTTCGTGGTGCGCGATCCGGTTGCATTCTCTCTCTCTCTCTCTCTCTCACTCACCTCGGATGTTCCTTACCCAATGCGGTCCTATCGGCACGCTCCATTGGCTAGCCTGTGTGCGAGAAACGCTCGCGCATATCGAATCCGGTAACAATGAGACCTAATATCGGCTACCGAATTATGCACTTCCTCCTTTCGTGACGACGACGATGACGACATCGACATAGAGAGACGCATGCACGACGGCCACCATCGTCGTCGTCGCGTACGCCAGGGAGTAATCGAGATCGTCGTTACCGTAGAATCGAAACCGGCGAATTTTCCTCCGTCGACGGCAGTCAGCAAGCTGCGCGATATACGGAATCCGCCACGTATCCCCGAAACGAGAACGAGTTTCTGGACAAAGGATACACCGCGACGAGAAGGCGTCGTCCCGCGCGAACGTTCCATTCTCGAGCGGGTAAACGCTCCGCCCGCCGGATAATGGAACTCGAAGACTCGCTGTAAAAGATCCCGCGTCGCCTTTGTCGGCTGGCGGATACGTTCCGCCGATAATGACGTTCTTATTTAGTCGACGACGGAGATACGTCGGTTCGTGCGAACGAGCGCGACGATCGAGAGCTCCCGAGTCCTCGCGGAATTTTCCTTTTTTTTTTTTGTTCGCGGGATAATTCATACCGCATTTCCGTCGTACGAGGATTTTGTTCACGAGAGAATTTCGCGGTGAATATTGATTCACGATAGCGATGTTTAAAAACCACCACAATCGCGATGGTCGGACATCGCATCCACGCGAAGGAAAAGAATTGTCCCCCACAGCTAAAAGCTAGCCATCCATGTAATATTACACAACTGCAATTTAGTCGCCGGATCTAATTTTCTTCTACGGGAGCTCGTTTTCATGACTGTGGTCCTACACAGCTCCTATAGCTGAAAGCCAAGTCTAGAAGCTAAATTTCGCTTGTATCGCATGCACATCCAGATTTTAGCTGACAGCTAATTTTTCCCCATTTATATATGAGTCCAACTATCAACCCGCAGGACTTCCGGGATCCACGCGAGAGAAACATCCTTTGTACGATTTTTCCTCTAAGATTTGAAGGTAATTTTGAAAGGAGTAGCGCTTACAAAAGGTCGAAACCAAAATTTCTCGGACCCTTAAAGGTCTCGATGCGTCGTGATCGAGCGAGCGTACGTTTCCGTCCGCGCGAAAATTACACGCTCGTCGGGTAATAAATCTCCAAAGGCCGCACGTAACAGTATAAAAGAGCGCAGACTGTTCCCTTATAGCCGACGGTGTTTTGTATAATGTACTTCGCTCGCTGTTATTAAGTACATGATGTAGCGCGGCTTACGCGTACACACGGCGTAATGAGCGTCATAAAAGAAACAATGCGGCCAGACGGCGCACGACGCATCGAATGCGACGCCGTCGCCGCGCGCGCGAGGGGTGCATTAGCGAAGCACGTGCCTGTCGCGCAGGGCCGGGGAGGGGAGGGGGGAGAGAAAAAATGAAGCCACCTGCATCCAAATGGAATTGTATCGCGCAATTCAAAGGCAGCTGCTCGTCACACATACGGTAACGAGATATAATGCGAATCTCCGTTTCTCTCTTCTTTTTCGCTTCGCGGTATCCGCGTTCACGGGAAATCCTTTTTTTTTTTTTTTTTTAAAAGTAGACTAACACTGACGCGCGCACACTATTTAGCTGATTACTATTGTACGGAAAAAATTATGCGAAAATTATACGAGAGAAGTCTCAGTTCGTGTAACTAAATGAGCACCAGACTGAAAGTTCGTTTGACGAGAAAATGTCTGTTACCGTCGAAATGTGATGACAGCCGCGAATCGAATCAAACGACGACTCGCATCGAGACAGCCAGTCGTCATCGTGGAAAAGAGGCTTTAACTGTTAAATCAGAAATATTTCATAACGCACCTTTTTTCGAAGGGGATTTTTCGCGAGCTATCTCTCTACGCATAGTTTTAATGAGAAACACATTCGCATATTATAATATGCGAATATGGCTGCGTTTTGAGACTCGCTGTCAGTGCTGAAAATTCATAGTTTATGTTGCGTACGTTATGGATTTTCAGTACTGGCAGTGAATATCGTAATGTAGCCCGTTTCATACACACACACACACACACACATACACATATGCATTTTCTCGCGTCGCGCGTCATCCGTAATGTAAGAGCAATTCGGCGATCGGAATTTCTGCGGGAGGGAACGGAGCGGCGATTTTCAGCCTCGAAGGGAAAATCTGTTTCTCAAGTTTCGCCGCGGCTCACCTGTTAATTCCGTGCTAACTTACCGTATTTACACGCCCGCGATTCCCCCGGAGCCGCGAGCCGTGAAACAAGTGCTCCCACCGAGAACGCGTGTAAGCCCGTTTCGGCAACAGTCGTTCTAAACAGGGTGTTAACTGCTATTCCGGGGGTTAAACGGCGCGAGAAGCGAGAGCGACGAAGCCCGGCGGCGCACGGGAGAGATAGCTGCTCACTATTTAGTCTTATCCCCGGAAGAGGGTCCCCACATGCGCGCCGGCCTCTAACCGCGCATGATACCGGAAGCGCGCCGCATTAAGCCTCCGCAGGTACTCGCTCCTTCGCCGAGAGGTCGTCGAGAACAAGCTTGTTCGCGCGTCGTTGCTCGAGACACGCGGAGATCGCGGAAAGAATTTGCACAAATTACCGCAGACGAGTCGATGAAAGAGAGAGAGAGAGAGAGAGAGAGAGAGAGAACGCCTCGTCGTTGGATATTGGACGCAACGACGATCTTGACATTTTATCTACCGCCGCACGGAGAAAAATCATTTCTCTGCTGTAACCTGATATTGCTGCTGCGTGCTCGTTACATTAAAATAAAATTTAGTCGGCACGATCAAATGGACGAATTATTCGTAATTAGAGCGGACAAACAGTTTCGTTGCCGAGGATAAACAAATTTTGCGGAATGAATCTTTCTACGTCCAGCAGAAGGAAGCGCTTTGTGATTATTGCCTATGATTGGAATATTCGTTTAGATCGTTCATGGATCCGGAAGAATGTGTTGTCACGAGATAGTGTTGCTCCACGTTTGCCGATTTATTCCTAAAAGAAAATAATTTGCTGGATCTAGCCAAATATATTCACCGAATGGCAGTTAGTACTCTTAACAAATCGGCTTGCTGTTTACATTACATACCGCTGGATTTTGCTGTGCCAGCAAATTATTTCCCTCCGTGCGCTACCACTTGGTTTCGATACGGCCTGAACGCTTCTTCTTTCCCCGAAGCTGTTAGGAACACAGCCGGTGTCTAATGAGAAACCTTGATCGTAAAATATTCAACTAAAACGTCCGCAAAAAGGTAACTCGTTACTGTCAACTGAATTTTAGCTAGCCGATTCGAACGTAGTTTAAAAAATAGCCGTTTCTCTGGCGTCGCTAAGAGGTTCGGCTGCCACGGGAATGAAATTATTCGCCGTAAGTGAATACCCGCGAGCGGAGCCTAGGGATATTTGCGCGAGTCGACTTTGCACAGGTTCGCGGGATTTCCGCAGATTTTGCAAACTTAAACCGGATAATCCAAAGTCGCGCGTTTTCACCCGAGACGCGTCGAGAGAGCGCCTCACGTGTTGTGGAAAGTGTCAACAACGCGCGCTATTCCCTCGGCTGTTCTCTCTCGAAGCACAGGGACCTCCGCTCGGTATGCGCGCGTCAGAGACAGAGATGTTTATTGACAGAGAATCACGCGCGCGTCGCCTTACGTAAGCGCGCCGGCAACGTTACGCAATCTCTCCGCGTCCACGTTGCAGGCAGGTAGGTAGGTTGGTGTTGCCCGGTGAAAGATCTCGTAACGTTGCAGCAAGAGAGAGCGAGAAGAACGTAACCGCGTGTCTCGCTCGCACTTTCTTAATGAACGCCTTCCCGGCTTCTTCGCGCGTTCAAATTTCATTCCCGCCCGACGCGAGAACCGTTTTACGCCTCGTCCGCGCGTCTCTCGGCGAGCTCTCTGCGAGATCGTCGCGCTTCTCCTCCCCGGCGAACTGTCGTGTGCAATGGCGTTACACGCTGACTTCCGTCTAATTATTCTTCACGCGATAATGGGGGACCCCGAAGCCGGTAACCGTTCATTATTCACCGTTACCGAGTCGCGCTCAAGCCGGGCGGCGTTGGTATGAAAGGTTAACGCGTTCGCACGCGCAAATCCGC
This sequence comes from Dinoponera quadriceps, assembly GCF_001313825.1. NCBI lineage: Eukaryota > Metazoa > Arthropoda > Insecta > Hymenoptera > Formicidae > Dinoponera > Dinoponera quadriceps. The sequence goes on from NW_014555944.1 coordinate 1,061,024, forward strand.
CGTTTCGCGGAAAGCCGCTGAAAATTCAAGACAAGCCGGCAACCCTCCGGCCGGGATCATATCGAGGGTGGGAGATATTAAGGAATTCTAAGAGCGGGGAACGCGCCACGACTTCGGCGGCGCGACTTTGTACATCAGAGCCGTCGTCGCGTGTTGCGTTTTATGGCGGCGAGCGAGATTCCGCGCTCTGCTAACGCTTCTTCGCCCCCTCCCGTCACGCGCGAATGAATCACGATAATTTTGCTCGGCTCTTCCTCTCTCTCTCTCTCTCTCTCTCTCCGGGCGATTCGCGGGTGTATCGCAATACGCAGTACTTTTATGCGTGCGCACCACGAACGGTTGAAAAATCCCGGGGACGCAGGTTTCCTCGAGCTCGCGAGAATACGGCGAATATGTGTGTGTTGTGTGCGTGTGTGTATGCGTTGTCCGGCCGAGCGGTCCTCGTGGATCGTAACGCGCGCGTTATTACACGTTTACAGCGGATACGGTGCCGCGCGGTCAGCTCGGAAACGATGTATGTTAACGAGCGTAATGGCCTGGAGTACTTCGCCTCTATTAAGTACTTTCGCTTACACCGCCAATTAGAGGCGTTCTCTAGCAGCGAGCCACCGGGCTATCCGGCCGAATTTAGCAGGTATTATGTAAATAGGCCGGCTAAATGACGGACCGGCCGAATAACGAATTACCCGCTGCTGGGCGCGAGCCGAGCGATCATCGCCGACTGATCGATGACGCGCGTCCGCCTTGTCGGCTGTTTTTCCAACTTTTTTCCCCCGTGCCCGTCACACGGCCTTTTAATTAGTCGCCGGAGGGAAGGCGCAAGGGAGGGTCGCTTGAATTATCGCTTGATCAGTGGCGGCCTACGAAACGGCGACTAGCAACAGCGGGATAATTATTCGAATAACCGTGGCACTATTGTTACGTTTGATAGCTGCGTTGTTTATTACGAGACTTTAATTGACTCGGCGCGTCGATTATCCCGGCCGAGACGATAATTTGCTCGCGAATACCCCGGCGATCGGATAACAATTTGTCGACGCTGATGGGAACAAGTTGCGCGCGCGGGCGGGAGGAAACGGCCGGCCGTGCGCGAAGGAAGGGTGCGTTTATTAAATTCCGAACCCCGGTGTTTTCGAGGTAACCGGCTCGCACGCACGCACGGCCGGTCGGACGAGGGATTCACGACGGCGAGCAGCGTGTAGTGTGCTTCGAACAACACGCTTTATGTAACACTCCGCGGAAACAATCCGACGGCGATCTTCCACCTTCGCTCGAAAAAATCCCATCGCGTGTAAAGGAAATACGTTAAAGCGGAATGCCGTTTCTCCAACGGAAAGATCGCGGCAATCAGTTGGCGCTGACCTACGAGCGACCCCAAGTCGAAATTCCGATCTTGGCTTGACGCTCTTAAGAATAGCTCGCGCCTACTTAGATGGCCTATTGGCTAAGAAAAACTTACTTGGACGATACTGACATTTATCAGCTTCTCTCCTTGAACTTTTAATTCTACAGATTTTATTTTAATGCTACTGCTAGCCGGGAGTCTCATTCTTATCCCACACATGAGATCAAATCTCGTCTCCGCGTTGCTGATTGGCTGTGCGCTGTCATCGTCAGATTAGGTGGTTAATAAACGGGGTGAGATTTTTCATATCACTATGCTTAATAGTGCTCGCGTGTACGTCGTAAGGTGGAAATCGGGAACAATTTTCGGGAAGACGTTGGAGCTGATCGAATAGGATCTGTTTATGTCTCGCACTTAGAATTATACGTTTAAAAGCGTTACATTTCTAACCAGTATCTGCATAGATTTCCCAATTAAAATCCAATTATTTCGGGAAATCAAACGGTGGGATCCCAATTGGATCTCAGGAAATTGTCTACACGGGGAGTTATTTACAGCGAGGGTTTTCTCCTTATCACCGAGCGTTCGCGAGATTCTTCGTCGCCGGCACTTCTCGACTACCCGTTGTACAACACACAGTCAAACATACATAGACAATCGACGGTGTTCGAGCTTTCCTAATCCCTCGCAGCCACGAAGGAAGCGACCTGAGTTCGTGGAAGTCGTAAGAATCGCGGGATGATATAAGACTCGGAACGCCCCTGCCCTCCACCCCCTGCCACGTAGTTGGCCTTTAATGACTTTCTGGGCTAAAAAGGAGACTTCGGAGTCATTGTACGGGTACCGTGGAACGATGTGCATGCAGGTGCAACGCGCCGCGCCGACGAGCCACGTACAAGTAGATACGGTCGACCGTAGCCGGACATTTCCCGCTCTCGAGACTACCCGGGCTGTCTCGCGGCTCCGCGAGCCATATAATTGCCGTCCGTTTGCAGTAAAGGTGTCGATTGCCGATAACGTCTATCGGAGCGTAAATCTCCGAGGCAAGCGTGCTTGAAATTTCAGCGCACGCGGATGCCGATAACGCCGTATGAACGCTGAAGAATGTCTTCTCTCGCGTTTCGTATCTTCTCGTCACGATACCAAGGTCCTTCTCCTAATTCGGGGCCCTTCGCATCGCAATGGGGAAATACCAATGGACGGGGAACTCGGGTAAGAATGTCGTGAGAAACGTCGATTCTGCCTTTTGCTCTTGGATTTTCGCTTCGATATCTCTGTATCGGATTAGTGCAAAGATCCGTTCAATTTTTTCATTCATGTATATACGCACAACATTTATTTATTTTGAGATATAGCGTGTCTCTAATTTCGCCGGTACATGATTAACAATATAGCTGCATGGACGGGACGAATTTCTGCATCGCAACTGGATATTTTCGAGAGAGCAAAGCGGGATCTTGAAAAATCCGACCACGTTGGTTCACGATTTCCTCCGTTTGACATTATCGGGGAAACTGTCTCATTTTGAAAAAAAAAAAAAAGCACTTCGATTAGCCTCTCGATATCGTTTCCCTTGATTTATGCGTTACGACGAACACACGTCCGTAGATCAGGGCGTAATCACCGCGGGGCGATAAGATTTTGCGCCGTCCGGCGAGAGTGAAGAGCGATTAGTTATTTTGCCGCGTAAGTGATAAATTGCCGGTGTTTTTAGCCGGACGTCGGAACTACGTATTGGCCAAACTGTGCACGTCATCCCCCTTTTCCTCGCCCGTAGTAAGAGCAATCACGCAGGTGATTTATGGGGGACTCAGGTACTAACAAGAACCTCTTCTCTGTTGGACGCATCAGATATTCCGATTACTTAACCGATCATTACTCGTCCGCTAGTCTCGCTCCGATATTTAGAACGTGGATGCAGCAGCGGCGCTTCCTCGTCGCGAGGCGCGAATAACATCAGCTGTGCGCATCGTTTCGATTAAACTGTATACTCAACCAATTATTTTTAATTATTTTCCAGTCTTCCGTATCGTTTTTCACGCTGCTCACACGGAGGAAAATGATTTTGTTATTGTGGCGAAACCACGTCGTTGTTACTGTACATATTTGTTAAGACCAAATTTAATTGGCACAGCCAAATTTACGAATTGGCCGGATTGGAGCGGAAACAGTTTTGTCACCGGGATAGGGAATATCCTGCCGAATGAATTTGTCCAAGTGGACACGTCAGTTTTCTGTTGGAATAAATTAACGTTTCCTTACATTTATTAATTGGCAAAATAATTCAGCGAATGGCGATTAGAACTTTTAACAAGTCGTTTTGCTGTCCGCACAGTAATTGACTGAAGATTTTGTCGCGATAGCGTGAAATTTCATGCCGCCGCGATCTTCCGATCGCCCATCGTGCCCTTTTTGTTTTCATCAACGAAAAAAGGAAAGAACAAATTCACCGCTCTCGCGCGGAATCCTTGACAATCGACGTAAATGGACATAAATCCTGTCGTACAGGTTCGATCGAAGCGAGTACACCTGCGGACGAAACTCTCGGCTCGTAACTCTTTCGGCTTTCCGACATCTCCGCCGCTTCTTCTCGTCTTCTTCCTCGAGGGCGACAAGAAGCGTGACTCGTCCGACGACCACGTTCTCGAAGCGCGCCCGTCCGCTCTCTCGCGCGCGCGTGCGAGGAGAGAGTCGGCGGCGCATCGAAATTCCTGCTTGACACGGCAGCGCGTTTCACAATGTTATCCGGCTTCTCGCCCAGCCGACTTTGTTCCTCGTGAAATTTCGCCGGCGCGAATTTTATCCCGCGAAAAAAGCGCGACACTTGCGGCCGGCAGCTTTTCCGTAACTGGCCGCGCGCGTTATCGAAGTTCGAGTGTCCCTTGCATACTCCGAGTTTCGAGAATCAGTCCTATTTGCAATTTAAGCGGCGACGCTGCTCTCGAGATCGCAACTTCGACCGCAGTTCCGCGGCGTCTTTTCGAATGGAACAAATGTATATTCCACACCGGTCTATCCGGTTAAATATACCGCCCCTCGTGAGTGAATTTTCACTTCTTACTGATGAACGAGCAGAAATATACACGATTCTCGTATATTACGCTCTGCGCTCCGCCATTCGGCCGAGGAGGACGCGTAACTCGCGGGAGAGGCGAGGTCTCTGCGCGAGAAAGAATCGGAGCAGCGAATCGTGAGAGAAAGGAGGCAGGGAACCGAGGGGACGATCGGTCCGCGATGCTAATCGGATTCCGCGCGGCGGTAATTCCCAATCTCTTTCGCGAAGTTTACGCGGACGTTCCGCGACGACGACTCGCCGTCGTTACATTGTTGCCCGTCGTCCGGGTTTTTAGTCTTTTGTAGCCCGCATCGGGGGCGCACAATAGCGCGGAATCTCGAGGACCACCCGTTGCGGCGGTACCCCGGCCACGAAGAAACGAGAGGTGGGGGGGAGGAGGGAAGGAATAAAGCAGAGATGAGGAAGGAGAGTTTGAGGTGTGCGGTTGCGCCGGTGCTAATCGGATTCCGCTGATTTCCGAATCCTTGGAAATGAATTAGCAACGAACTTATACACACGCAGGCGCGCGTATACACCGCGTCGCCGATGAGGGAGGCTTAACGTAGACAAATTCAAGAACGGAGCAACAGGTTACACACTGCCGTCCTGCGAGAGAAACGCTCATTGCCGACGTCGCCGGCATTGTCGGGGGGGAGGTGGAGGAGAGCAACGGGGACGACGTGGTCGCCGATGTCGGCGACGACGACGTCTCTCCCTACATTTGTTTGCCGCGCTACGGCCTCGCGCAAACGCGACCTTTTATTCGAGGCAAGGCAGACATAATGGAATGGAAACAAGGGGAAGCCGAGGGGTCTTGACAGACGATCGCTTTTCCCGGGGCGGACGATGCTTAAAATAGTAATACGTCGAGGCACCGCTTTGAGAAATGGGAATGGTAGATGAATCGCTACTCGGGGAGAAACTCGTAAAACCGATCGGATCGCCGTCTGCGCGATATCTGAATAGACGTGTACAGATTAAGCGACCGCCGCCGGTCTCGACTTCTGCTTGCTGCTAATACCGCTATTTTATATCCTATTATTTTTGCCCCACCCCCCATAGTTGAGAGAATTTTTGAATTGTCAATTAAAGAGGCCTCTATACTTAGCGATGTTCAATAATTAACTACTTGGAATTTTGCAAAATGTGGTAGAAGACTTTTTCTTCATCTCAACCCTCGAAGTTTGTCTCTGTTGATCTAGGACACCCTGTATATTTCGATATTCCGTTAGGAAACGACGTTTCATCATTTTCCTACTTTTGAACGTTGCGTTATTGATATCGCATTTACGAGGGTGGTCCGGCCGATACCGGCTTTATCTACTCGCCGTCTCTCCGCCCTAACTACCACCGACATTTTCCACTGCTCGGCTCGCCGGCCCGATCGGCGCGGTATTTTCTACTGGCGCGCGCGCCGCAATAAGACGCGCAACGCAAGGCAGACATTTAGCGGTGCCTGCAAATTGACAAGTTAGGCGAAAGACATGTCGAGTTTGTTAACGTTATTAACGCGAGTAAAGCTCCAGCCCGGCGAATATGCCGTGCGCATCGTGATTATCCCCGCGTCTCCGTCTTCAATTTATCCCACCGCCCGCCCGAGTTCATCCGTGTTGCCACTTTTGCAATTTAGTCGTTGGTCTCCACCTCTCGGTTCGCGCGCGGAAAATGGAAGCGGAGAGCGTGGCTTCGTGCCGCGAGGTTTCGCAGGGGGAGAGGAAACGGGCGCGGTGACAATGAAAAAGTGTGTGTACACAGAAGATCACATCGGATCCCCGTTGAAAGCCGTTTAAAAACTCATTGTACGAAGGCTCGGCGCCGACCTTTTTGCCGACCGGCTAATTGCCCGATCGCCTCTGTCGCGATTGCCTCGGTTAAAACTCGCGTCGCTCGTGCTGCGCGAAAGAAAAGAAAACAAAAACTGTAAAACTACAAAAAAAGAGGGAACTCACTCGAATCCCTGCGCGAAATGTCAATTTAAATTATACGCTGTAAAGTCGCGGAAATAAAGCGATACGTTAGCGAGAAAAGAATACGACGCAGAAAGGTCGGCGGGACACGCGCCAGTACGCGTGGTGAGTGAATTTTCGTTCTCTAATGGCGATTAAGTGGGTGAAATGAAAAGAAATAAAGGCAGATCGAGTCTCTCTCTCTCTCTCTCTCTCTTTCTTTTTTTTCGCTCGCGAAACGGCCCATAACACCGTCCGATCGCTTCTGCCGCATATAATTGGCCGTGTTTCTTCTCGGTGAAACCAGATCTCGCGACGACGGCGAACGGGCCGCAAAAGCCCGTATACATATCACGTCGGTCGCGCATGCAGAAGTGAAAGTTCGAGGCTGATGAACGATATCGCGCTCTCATAATGTCGAGGAGCGTCAAACGAGCTATAACGTGGCCGCGAGCGAGCTCACAGGCGTTGCTGCTGCTGCCCGTGAGCACTCACTCGCGTAAATCCGTTCCATTCGCCACGCTTAATCGCTAAGGAGAACGCCGGAGATTTTTATCTCGGCGTTTCAAGTGCACTCGAAAAGAGAGCCCCCGTCGCTCATTTTCGTGCGAATACGCGAGAAGCGAAACTTGCGAAACAAACAGCCCGTCCTAGCTCTCGGCGTTCCGAGCACTTCGTGTCGGACGTGTGACATTATGTTGTCCCCGCACATTCCGAGTCTCGTGAACCTATAAGATCCGTATTCACGCCCCGTGCGTCCCACACGCGTGTCCCTGTTGTCTCGTGAGAATGAGGGGGTCCAAGGAGGAGAGAGAATCAAAGGTAACGTCATGATTCGCAAAGAGAACCCGTCCCGGCGATCTTCCACCAGTGGTCTCTCTCGATGTAAAGGATCCCGCGATCATTTATCCCACGATTTCGACGCGCATACGTAAGAGGGTGAGCGTGTGTGAGCGGGAACGTATCGGTCCCCTCCCCCCCCCCCCC
>NW_014555944.1:1068365-1144271 GCF_001313825.1 Dinoponera quadriceps
CCCCCCCCCGATCCCTCGCACAACGACCTGTATGAATGAACAAATCCGCGGCGATAGCATCTACATGCCGACGGCCCGAAGCATTCGGCAACGGGGTCAATGTCGCGCACGAGTGCTCTCTCGTTCTTTCTGCCCGAACGCTGGAGGCATTCAGACATTATGCAACCGGGATCCGCGCTGTAGCGCAAACCGGACGGACGGACGAACTCGTCTTTTTCTCTCGTCGCGACGCCGTGTACACCTGATGCGGCCTCCCACATATTAAGCCACTGTTGACATCAGTTTCTCGCTTAGTTCAGGGAGTTGCGATTTAATTAAGGTGAAGGGACGAAAGAGAAATGTAGGACGGTGATATTTATCGAGTAAGTGATCACACGTACACGGAGATTTCTTTGAATTTAATTGGATTTAATGAATATCTCTTGAATTGAAACAAATTTGTCTCTCGGAATGGAGCAAACAAATGACTGATTCAACAAACAGGATTGTTTGGTTTCTCAAACAATAAATATCTTTGCGTCAGATAGCATGTATTTTTTATATTTTCGTTCGAGCATTACAGTGGTGGTTACAAGCGATAAATGATTTGAAAGAAGTAACGTCATGTTAGAAAAGTATTCAAATTTCTATGTTTTAGTGGAACAATATTTGATAATGAGGTAAATGTTTTTATTGGAAAGTATTATTTCCGCTAAATAATACTGATCGTACAAATAACTGGTTCGTCCTGAAACAACATTTTTATTCAAACAATGATATTTGATATTATAAATTATGCTGTATACATGAAAAAAAAAAATCCCAAGTTAAACACATATATTCCAAAGAAACCCTTTTCTCTATGTATGCGGGGCACTATATGTGAGACGATGATAGTCACGACAAATCATTTCACTCGCCGTACAGAAATTATTCCGAGAGAATGAAGTCACATTTTCCGCGTAACGACGAAAACGCAAGTACAGAACGACGAAATTTGTTATGAAAATCACACATGCGTGTGTATCCATGTGCGAGTCGTTCAGCTGCGCTCAGCGCGCAGAAATTATTTCGGGAGAATGAAGTCACACTTTCCTCGTGATGGTGTGACGGATTAAGGGAGAAGTAAAACGCATTCAGAGCTATATTTGGCAGGAAAGACCACGGTCGCGCGCGAGTACCAATTTCGGTCGCCTACGCGAATTCTCCCGGCCGGCCGGCGATGTAACGGCGCAATGATGGAAAACGTGACGGATTACGGCGCGGTGAAATATTAGAAAGCCTCGGTTCTGCGTCAGAAAATCTCGCAAATTAATCATAACGTCATATGTTGACCGGCATTAACGCCGGCGTGGACGAGCGGGGGTAAATGGCGATAACAGAGCGAGTCATTCGCATCGGCGGGATGATGGTTCGCGCTCGGTTTGCGCAAAACTCGCGATTTTCATCAAGTAGCACGGCGGTGTACAGACAGAGTAGATAAATTCGTCGCCGCGTTTTCCGGATAATTTGTCGTATCCCGAGGGGATTGGTTACACAAGTACTTTTCGCTCGCGTTTGCTCTCGCGTCGACTTTTAATCGGCTTATCGAATCGTACCGAAAAGGTTTCCCGGTTTTGTTAACCATGCCGCGACATAATCGGATTTAACACTTTCGTAGCGGCGGTACCTGCACCTGCTGGAACGTTCAATTATATTAATTTTTGACAGCGCGCCCAATACGCCGTCGTTAATGCCCGTCGCTCTGCGCTTTAATTAATGCAAATTAATTGCTTGCTTTCCCCGACGGAGGAAGGATGGATCGTTTTCCATCTTTCTCGCTCTCTTTTCTCCTTCGCTACCAACGAACTCTTTCGTTATGCCGTTCATTATCGACTTCATTCGGTCTTATCTCGATATCCATGACGTGAACCAACTAAATATTTCCGTGCGTTGAGAATATTCACTCGACCGCGTATCGAAACGAATCGGATCGGTATCGGAGAAATTGGTTGAAATCAAGCGGATTTCGTCCTGAGAAGCGTAGAAAACTTGCCCAGTTTGGTGCAAAAGAATGACAAGCACGGGACAAAACAGCAAAAGTTTATCTTCGATAACTCTTTCTCTCTCTCCCTCTCTCTCTTTCTTTTTCTTTCTTCCTCCCTCTCGTTATTCAGCGCACATCATTTTAATCGCCAACAAATCCCGAACCGAGAGAGAGACGTAGTTCTCAGCTCGCCGGAAATACGGAGCGCGTAGCGTTTCACGAAGCGGAGATCAGACCGGGGCAGATCGCTCCTCGGGATTTTCCGCGCGCGAGTTTAAACGTCGCATTTAAATTTCTCGTTCGTGAAACGTAACGGCCCAATAAAACGTAGTTATAAGGAGAAACGCTTTCAAGAGCTCGAGCGCGCACCCCTCCCTCCTCGTCTCTTTCTCTCTTGCTCCACCGCCTCGCTTCCGGCATAAAAATTAGATCAACGCGGATTGAGAATAAGTCATCCAGCAGCAGCGGCGTTCTCGCACGGCCCTCTCGCGCCCGACGAAAATTCTCTGATTGAATTCCGTCGAGTCCGGTTATACGTCCCCGACGATACTTATTACTTCCGCAGAGAAAGAAAAGGGCGCTGCCAAGTGTGCAGCGGGGATCGGCGGACTCGAAGGGGGAAGGGAGACAGGACGGCGGCAGTGGTGGAAGCCGGGGCCGGGATTCGACGGCGCGGTAGTAACCCCAAGGCTCTAAAACTAAAGCGGCAGCTCTGACAATTTCGATTTTACTGTCGCGCGTCCCTGATCCCTCTCGTCACCGGGAAAAAGCCCGGGCGCTTCGCCGGCGACGCGGATACTCACGTTCGGGGTGGCCCATTCGCATTCAATCGCCGCCGGTGATTGCCGGCGAAATACGTGTAAACAGATAAGCGTCTACTTGCGTGGCCGAAAAATCGATGACGTCTGTTCGATTATTACGACGAACGCCGGCTCTGTACAACGCACTGTTCGTCGTTGGAATGTTTCCCGTTGTCGCTCGTTCGGGAGGGTTAGAGGGGGAGGGAAAGCCGGGAAAATCTGCCGTCGCCGGAAGGAGACATCGGCGGGTCGTTATTGAAGAGATATGGAAAAAGGCGAAATATCGCGGTGGAAAATGTCGAAAGTGGGAAAAGTCGATCGAACGAAGGAAGAAGGCAACTATCGACCGCGCGTTTCTCGCGCAATGACTCGTCTCTGCTTTCCAATCTGGTTAAGTCGCGATACCGGAGTCGAGCGCGATCGTGCGAAAATGACCGGGAGTCTCCACTCGCGCCGCGAGTTTTCCAATTTTCCACGTCGAAATTGTCAGCGTCTGAAAAGATATCCGGGATACCTTAGTCCGGATTAACGGTTACGGTAAATCGGCTGCGTCAGGCGACGGAGACCCGGCGTGACGAGCGACGCGGGGGTCGCCGATAACTAGTCGATGACTAGGGTCGCCGAAGGAGGAGAGAAAGTCGCCGGCATTCCCTCGTCGAAACGCGGACGACGAGCTCTTAGGGCCATGACACAGAGAAGCGTAAGTAGTTAGGCTCAAGCAATAAGAAAATGCATCAATGTCGATTACTTCTCCTACAGTCGAAGAATCCCGAGTCGAAATTTCGATCGTACATTAAGTCTACTTGCTTCTACATTTAAGTCATCAAGTGGAAAAACGGGAATAATTTCCCATTTGTCGCATCAAGAGAGCACAATAATGGACCTTTGAAGACTTAATGTGGAAGACTAAATGGACTTAATGTTGAATTAAAACTCGACCCGGACAAATTTGCTTACTGCTTGAGTCTTGCTTGCTCGCGTTTTTCTGTGTGCCATCATTTGCTCCCGGGTCACCCTGTACATGCGCGCGTGCGCGCACACACACACACATATACACACACGTCAGAGTTGTGCCACTAAAGCCTCCTACTTTACGGGGACTGTTGCAATTTCAGTTAATACTATAAAACCTTCGGCGCACGTACGACGCCTGCGCCGGTCGGGAGTACGGAAGTACCCGGTGTACCCGAGAGGGGCACACGCCACGCTCGCGAACGATGGTCGGGAAGAAGGAAGGAAAGAAAGAGAGAGAGATGAGCACATACGCGTACGCCCCTGGGCTCGTCCGAAGTTGTCGATGGAAAGCTTCGCTTTACGGCCTTTCGTTTATACCGACGCGAAAGTACCACAGCTCGAGAGCGAGGATGATGCGAGTTCTTCGCGAATCGCCGCCGAAATCGCGGGACGCGACTTGCGAACGACGTCGAACCCCGCGTTGTTCGTTCCGTTCGATCTCCGGATCTGCGACGGAGGCGAACGTCCCGTTTTTGATCTCGACGACGACGACGGAGGGAAATTAACGGAGCCGAAGATCGATTGATGGAAGGTATGTCGGCTGGCGCGCGCAAGCCGCGAGCAAATTCGTCGAGTGCTCTACATGTTACGGAAACTATCAACTTTCCACGATGGCAGGTAAAAATAGTGAATGGGAAACGGATCGGCGGGAAATATTCCGGCTGCATCGGCGCGACGCATTCTCTGTGCGCGTTGGCCGATGCTCGACGACGTTCACAACATTTACACGCTGTGAAACGCCGGGCGATCGCTCCGCCGGAGAGAAGTGGAATTTTCATTCTCTCTTTTACTGTCATTCTCTCTCTCTCTCTCTTTGCTTTCTTTACAATTTAATAAATACGCAGCCTACTATATCAAAAGTCCAAATTTCAATCGGACATCCCCGGTAGATGCATCAGAGCCGCATCCGACTTGATGAATATCCTTCAATCTTGCGCCGAACTATCTAGGACGAAATTTTGGTACTTGTATGCGTATCTCGAGTCTGACGTTCTCACTGGCGCGTCTTAACATTCTTCTATAATTACATATTGAGACACAATTGATTTACAATTTCTGCTTACACGGTAAGAAATGTTTTGTTGGAAACGATCCATTGTAATTTTGTGTTACTTTAACAGGGGGGATATGTTCGAACACAAATATAATGTTAAATCAACACATTCGCCTTGTCAACATATGTTTAACATATATTTAACAAACATTACATTTGCGCACTTTTTAACACACGCCTCGTGTTAAAATAACACAAAATTTCAGCGGACCGTCCCTGATACAAAATTTTTTACTGTGTATGTTTTTTTATGTAATAGTTATCAATTGCATTACTTCTCTGCTTATTATTTCTCTGTACTTCTACCGTGTGCGCTTTAGCGGACTCTTCCCAAACCATTTAATAAATAACGCGTTTCTCTTTTCCTTTCTCGGTCTTTCTCTAGAACTCTTCCATGTAACGATACGATCGATTCGTTTATTCGGATATTTTACACGCCGCCGGCCGATTCGAATCGCTTTTACTTACATTCCGATGCTTCGCACGGCTACTTGCGCTTCGTCGGTCAATGCAATAGCGTAACAAGGAATCTCGCCGTTCTACAGAGAGAGGACGCTTCAAACGACGAATGAGATTCATAGGTATTTGCGTCCGATATCGCGGTGTGAAATTAATTAATGCCAGAGAGAGAGAGAGAGAGAGAGAGGGGGAGAGTGAGAGTTACGATTTTGCCACGCAGCTTGTAAAATCATTCGATCTCCAAGTGTGATATTTCATGAGCTTTAACGCGCTGCGACTGTCGCTGGATAATTGCCGTCGACTGTGGAACATTTTCCGCTGATTTATTTTCCACGGCCCGCCACCGTTATCCCAGAATCACTTCCGAGTATCGTGTAGATATGATTTTTTCGGTTGGTACATGGGGGGGAAATACCTCCGTGTTTAACCGTGTGCGGGTTGACAATGAGAGAGACAAAGGCGCGCGCGCTGCTCTCAGAAACTCTCGATGATATTCATCGATAAGCGCACCACGCAATTGCGTGTTAACCCCGTTCGCTCTCCGTTTGACGGCTGGCGCGCATTTTCCCCGCCGCGTAGACCGCGGTAGAACCGAGTTTAATATCGTCCGTCATTCGCCACGCGGGTCATTTTTTCCCCGGTTCTCCTCGCGACGGCGGTCGCAGCGGTGGTTGGTGGTCGTGGAAAGGCAAGTGACCTGAAACAAACCGGTTCTCGCGCCCGCCTCGCTGCGCGAGATAATAGATGAAATTCGGCAAAATTAGAAATTAATGCAGGCGGAGGAGGATGCGGCGTTGCGCAATATTCGGCAGCTTGAAATTTACAAGTCATCCCGGATTGTACCAATCGGGCGTTTCAAAACCGCCGAGCTCGCCGGGGCTCGAATTTCCACGTTCGGGGTGCGTCGAAAGATCACTTGAAATGGATTTTGGCTGGATTAATATATTAACTCTTTCGTTGCGGCGCGCTCCAGCCGAAAGTAGCTCGCTGTGCGCGACACGATATTCAATTGTGCAATATTGTGACAGAATAATAAAGAATAAAGCGCACAATTGATAAGCTACTTTTCCGATATACCCGTCGTACGAAAGGGTTAATGCATGCGGCAGGTGATGGCATCTCACATTTCACAGTCATACACTCACACGACGTGTCGTCGTTTCATTCGCGAATCGAAGCGACGCGGTGACGGAAGGAAAATATCGCGCAAATATAAAATCAACAATAAGACGCAGTACAGGAGACGCGAGGGGCGGAACGGAGGGAGGGTCGAGTAAATTGAGAGGGAAACAAGTGTGTTTGCACCTTCGCGTTTCCCGTCTCGTGGAAAACGCCGATCCCAGTCGTCGTTGGCGGTGTTGCGCGCGTGCCTGGTCAGTCGGTGCTGGAATTAACGTTATTTCGACGAATGCACGCGGCAGCCGGCCCGGTAGTGCCCGCACGCGCTTATCGCGCCGCTCTATCACCCGTTTCCGCCGCGGCACTATATTTATCGAGGATGTTGCGTCCGCGTGGAAATCACGCGCGAAAAGCACGCGATCGAGAAAAGTACCAAGTGGCCCGGCCATCGTCGGTGCCGTGTGCATCGTGTTGTGTACGGTAGAAGCGTATACGACAGGAAAGAGAGAGAGCAGGTTGTTGTTTCGACGTGGAATTTCCGATTCGCGTACCGCGCCGCGAAATTCGTTTATCGACTTTCGATACACGTCAATGGCGACGGCTGGATGTACATCTCCGCGCGCTCTTAAAATGATTCCGCGAGTAAGGACAAACGGGACGAAACGACCGCACATCGGCACGTGTATAAATTAGTTATAGCCTTGCTTCGAACGAGGCGGCAAAGCAGGAGGAGCGGGACGAGAAACGCGAAATTCTGGCCTCGTTAATTTTTCTCCAATTTTACTCACGTCACGAAAGAGAGAGAGAGAGGGAGATTTCATCGAGCAGCTTTTCGCGTTAACGATCGATCGCCCATCGGCGATCTGGGTCGCCGGATCATTCCGCTTTAGCGAGGCCCGTCAATCTTTCGGAATCATTAAGGCTTGTCCCTTCGATTCGAGGCGAGTCGGAGATACGAGGCGCGGCCCGATCTCACGATCTTACGATTCCTGATCGATCCGACGCAATACTCTCCTTTCATGGCACATGTAGGATAAGGTCGATCAATTTCGCAACGTGTCCGCGCCGTAGACGATGATTCGCGAGATTAGAGAAATCGGCGAGGAACCTACGAGACGACGACGCGTTGTGCCTGATGGCGCAGGCCGGCGTTTGAATCTAATTGAAGCACCCGCGAATTACCGGGGAAGAAGCCGCCCTCCGTCGAAAACTCGACCGCGGAAGACCGGAAGAAATTGCGCGGGGGATCCAGGACGCTCTACTTTCCCGCCTTCTCCCCTCGACGCGGAGACACCGAGAATATAAATTCCCACGTAAGACTAATTACAACGCATTTAAGAGATTGCGTCCGCAGGGAAAAAAAAAGAGTCGCTCGGCGGAACGCGCTCGCGAATTAACGCGTGCGTTCGCTCGCTTGCGTGCCGCCGCTCGTCGCTCATTGTCGTTGTCGCGCGCGAAGTCGCGAATAACCCGCCGGGGGAATTGTAATTTTCGCGTTATTATTTTGACAGTTACTACTTACAAGTTATACCGGCCGCAGTGCGGCGCGGGGGCAGGGGGGCACATAATGTCCCGCCGTCGCCGATACGGAGGATATTATCGAGCGATACTCGAACTCTATAATTGGCCGCTAACGACACAATATGTCGGGCGCCTCTGTTTGAGCACGCTCGCGAAATAATAATGGACATGAAACCACCCCCTCCGCGCGACAAACACGCCGCGCACGCACACACGTACGCGCGCGCACAATGCGCATTAAATAATGCACCGGTCGCGCAATAGCGCAGGAAAACGCGAAAAAACAATACGTGCGGCGTGCGAATTGAAATACCGCCGAATTAATCGTGCTTTTTGCAGCGAGTCGAATTAATCGAGTTACCCCGCCGCTCCGCCGTCGGAGTCGCTTCGAACGGCACCTTGTTTCGCCGAGCCGATCTCTAATGTAATTTACCTCGAGGCACGAGGTCATATTTTATTTGAAAAAAAAAAATATAATAAAAGAGAGAGAGAGAGAAAGAGAGAAATAATTTCGCTATTTTTCGTGCTCGAAAAACCGGGGAAAATCCGCGAACTCCGACGAGCGCGCGCGCACAGCTCCCTGCGCCCGACGCTGTTTGCACGCTCCATTTGTTATTTAATCCGACCCAGTCCGGGTTGTATTTATAACTCACCGGCGTATGTTGTGTATAACGGGCAATATTCGGTCCTGCCGGAACTAGCGTGCGCTCCCGACAATGAGAGCTCGCGGCTCGTCGATTGCGCCCGTGTAAGATCGTATCGGCCAAATTGACTCTCTCGAACGCGCCCGTTATCCCCCCGTTCCGAAGAGAGACGTTGGGCAATCGGACGTCGTTCCTGGCGAGGTTCGGTAACGATCAATTTTCGACGGCGGAGAGAAGAGAGAGAAGGGAGGCAGAAGGGGAGCGCGAGAACGATCGGGCGATTAATTATGCTCGCGCGAGATGGCTGAGGATGGGCAGACCGCGCGATCAAGGACGACGTCTTCGTTATACCATCGTCCGCTCTTGAATTCAATGGATTCGGCAACATCGGGGAGAGAAGTGTTGTATCGCGTCTATTTAGTGCGCGCCGGACGATTCATCATCGCGACGACGAGCCCGCACCGCCCGCTCGAGAATAAGACAGTCCGGAGGCCGTGTCGCCTCATCTAAGATGAGAGTTCGACGGCATTCGCAAAGGTCGAAGTCGTCGCGGGGAGGACGAGGGAAGGAAAGGGTCGTCGAGACGTCCCTGGAGGCGAGCCGCAACCGACGTAAGTTTTAATTTAAAATTCGCGTTCGGGACGTTTAACCCGGAGGTTCCATCGTAAAAGTTGATTTATCGTGCGTTCTTTCGTCGGTAATATTAATTTTCCTGCTCGAGCTTGCGCGCTCTCCGTTACACGTACTTCGATGTTATAGGATTAATAAGGACGAGAGAGGGAGAGAGAGAGAGAGAGAGAGAGGAAGAAGGATGGCCTTAATCGGATTATTTACAAACAGAATACACTCCGGTCGCTCTGATAATCGTCGCGTATTTGACACGGCGACTTAGCGCGATCGCGGAAACCGCCGGCAAGAACAGCCGAACAGATGCCCTGGTATTGTTACATAAACGCGAAGGATAATCGCGCAATTACACGCCGCAACATCATCGCGGTGATACACTCGTAACAAGATTTAGCTGCGGTAGCGAAAATGTTCCTTCAAGATAGGGACAGCTAATGTTGGCTACGGCAGCTAAATTTATCGGCTGTTTGAGTTCAGACGCTACAGCGAGAAATATCAGCTGAGTCGCAAACTAAGATCGTATTTACGTTTTCGACTAGAAGTCCATCGTCATTTTTCTTTCGACAAAAACTGCCCGCAATGTATTAGTTGGTGTACACGACTATCGTTGTATTATTTTACCGAAAATTCTTTCGTTCATTTCCACCTTCACCGGGAAACCCCACGCGTACGGTTATCCTGACGACGATGCGGAAAAATCGCGGGTTCGCACGACCCCGCGAAGCGAGGAATTCGAAGAGCGCGACGATAAAGAACGACACGTGGCGGAGGTGAGGATGACACACACACGTGGTGCCGTGGATAATTTCACGAGAGCACGTCCTCCGGTGGATAATCTCGTTGAGCCTTGGCGCCGTCGCGGCAACGGCCGTGCCTCTTATGAAATTTGTCAGAGCCGCCGCCACGTTCGGAGTGAAGCGGGGGAAAAAGAGGGAGGAGAGAGAGGAGAGCGAGAAAGATAAAGAGGGAACAAGGAGACGGGCGAACAGGAGGAGGAGGAAATGGCGTGGGAGAAAGAGGAAGGAACGAGCGGGGAACGAAAGCTGCGAAAGAATGCCGGGAGAATGGAGGAGCCGGAGAAAAACCGCGGAAAAATGCTAGAGGCGGCAAAGGTGGCTGCGCGGCCGGCCGAGGAAATGGAAAGGAACGGAGAAAAGGAAGGGACGCAGGACGAGCCCGCGGGACTGGAAGTGAGTTAATGAAAGCCGAGCTCCTACGTGCGTGAACCCTTTGCGCTCTCGCGTGCGTTCGCTCCTTTTTCCGCAGCGGCGCGACTTAACGTGAAGTAACACCGGGGATGAGAATGAGGAGGAGAGGTGCTTTCATATCGAATTAGCCGCAAATGCGAAATTAAATCCTCTCTCTTTTCTTAGCTCGTGTGCACTCCTCGTGAGTGTATCGTTCCTTCACGGGAGGGGGGAGGATTATTTCGCGAGAACTTATCGTTCGGCGGCCGTGTGTCATCAATTCTCACGAGAATCCGGCTCTCTCTCTCTCTCTCTCTTTTGCGCACGCGCGTCGTTTCCGTAACGCGCCTGCAGTGCGAACAATAATTCAATTGCAAATCATATTACGTGCGCCGCATTACGCCGAAACTTCCTTAAGACCTCGGTCGTAGCGACGTAGAGAACCGAAGCTCTGTAACGTGTATAATATAACGGGGAAATCGAGACGTGAACGGGCATGGCGAAGCCCCCTCCCCCCTCCTCTCTCCGTAATACCCGCTTTTTAATCACCCTCGTTAACAGTTCCCGCGTGGCGGCGGTTCTATCGCGGGAGATAGTCTGGAGAAAAAGGTAATTACCGTTGAATTACGGCGCGTTTTGCGCGACACTCGTAAAGATCTCCAGCCGCAATTACGGAGCGCGAAAAAGAGAAGCGCGCCGCACCGCCGGTCGAAGATGTTATTGCGATTCGAGTTTTGTCGCTTTTAGTGGAAGCACGATTTTCGGCGATTGATGTGACGGCGCCGCAGCCCGTTATTTTCCTCGGCCGTCCGGAGAAAAGAACCGGGCCGACTCGGGCGGGCGAAAGAGGAGACGAAAGGGAAGTTGCGTAGATGATCGCGGTGAGTAAGTAACGTCGCGAAACAATGAACAATGACTAGTGAGAGCGAGTCATTAGTTGACTCGGAGAACTCGAAAAGCGGACAGGACGGACTGCCGCGCGTCTTGTTAGCAGTTTCAGACGAGATCCGAAACGGGACTTGAAGGCTGACTCGAAATTTTCATGCTGCTGCCTCGACGCTTTCAAGGATTGCGTTTTGTCTATTTAGACGACCTATAACCTAATAAAAACCCACTCTGACATTTATTAACTTCTCTCTTGAATCTTTAATTCTGTTGATTGAATTTTAACGCAACCTTAACTTCTTTCGCTGAAACGGAGAAAACGGAAACATTTCAGACATCAAGGTCGAAGTAGGAATAAATAATATTATTAGAAATGAAATTGCGCGTATGTGTACCTATTTTCGCGTTTCCCGAGTCTCGTTAGCAGCTCCGAGCGGGGTCTGAAACGGAATTCGAGAGCCGAGTAATCTAAAATTTGACCTTCCTTGACGCTACCTTGACTCTTTTACGAATAGCTTGCGCTTACTTACACGATCCATGGATTGATAAAAATGAAAGGTTTAACGGAGGATCCAAATTCCAACGCGGGAAGGAAGAATTCGGTCTCACGCAACGCGCGCGCTGCTCTTGTAAATATCACGTCCGCAGGGCGCGGTGGGCTCGTCAGCTCCGCCACGATCGAATTTTTCTTTTCTCTTGGATCGGACAAAAATCTGGGTCAATAAATAGATTGATAAGATCGCAGTTGAAAGCTCGGTTAGGCGATCGAGCGGCGGGCAAACCGGTCGCTCGGAATCCGCGGCCTATTCTCTAAACGCGCTCATAAACCTCCGCCGGCGCAATTACAAATTGACCGGATGCGTTTCTTCGTCCCACATCCGCGGGCGTTTTTCTTTTCTTTTCCCTCTCGACGCTCCTCGCGAACGCGCGCGCAACGGATACACGTAACCTCTTGATGCAATCAGAAAAATATGCCGCCCGCGTGGGTGGGGAAATAATGCATTTTTCCTTTCACCGTGTGTAACGCGTGATCGCGAGCTCCGCGACGTTAAAGCGCGCGTTCATCCGTGGCGGTCTGGGATCTTGGAAAACAACGCGAGCGTCTCGTGTCTGGTATCTAGGCTAGTTGCGCGAGACGGAATTTGAAAAAGCGTGGCTCACCGCGGTCTCCTCGGGTTACGGCGTTTACTCTCTTGCGGCCGCCCCCTACTTCCATCGTGCTCTATTAAAATCGTGACTCAGGCGTCCCGATCGGCGCGAGCAAGAGCGAATCGCGATCGTCGCGCGGACGATTCCGCCGAGAGCGAGGTCGCTCCTCTCGGCCGGCTCTTCCGTCGCCACTTCTTCGTTTTCGCAGTGTGTCGATGAGGGATGATATCAACGACGTGTGTTCGTAGAACCAGCGTGCTTTTCGCAGAACAAAGTCGAAAGTCGGCAATTTTTAAGGCTGAGAAGTAGCTCTGTTTCAGTTGCTTGCGCTTATTCTTAGCTTAGAGCGACCGTCAATGGCGAGTATCTCGTCATATCAACGTAACTTCCTCAACTAACGTGCACGTAAATTCAGAAGAATCCATTTGCAAAGAGGATCCAGAGATATCCAGAGATTAATCTAAATATTCGAAACTTACTTGCTGAACAAACTTCGTCAACTGGTATATTTATTAACTAGCGAGATGCACGGAGAAAGATATTTTGCTGGAACAGCAAATTGTTAATTACTATAGTGACAGGAAAAAGATTTGTTTAGAGAGCAAAAAGCTGGTTATGTTACAACAGCAAAATGATTTTTCCCGTGTCAACGAGTCTCTCTTTGCTGCCACTATGGTGACTAACAATTTGCTGTTCCAGCAAAATATTTTTCTCCACGTGGCTCCTGAGTGTCGCTCTAAGCTAGAGTGAGAAGGCAACTCTGAAACAAAGAAAACTTCTCACTCAGTTTTAAACTACCACCTACTACTCAACAGACTGTTACAAAACTACAAAAACTACTCTCGGCTTCGCTCGTTGCTATGACGGAGGTGTACGAATGCTCGGTCTGTGTATGTGTAACATTGGATGGTACACATTTGCAGTTCACCCCTACGTAAATTTGAAATGACGGGAAAGCGGGCGCTTTCGCGGATTCTTCGTCAACAACGCACGCGAGCGTCGGGAATTTCTTTCTCTCGTGCGACACACCGTCGCGCGCAAACCTGATTTTCCGGAACGGCCGACCTTCGTGCGTGCATTGCATTTTCCGATGCAAATCCCCGATGCGAGCAAGGTCATTGGCAGTCATGGCAGCGGGGGTTCGCGTTGGAGACAAAGTTATGTGAACGACGATCGAGATCGCGAGGACAGAAGAGCGATAGAGAGAAAGAGAGGAAGGGACAGGGAGAACCGCCTTTTTTCGCCACGATTCACCTCGCACAGGAGGAGCTTGCGCTGAATTTTCAGCGAGCTATGCCCTTCCGTTCTTTCGACGGCTGTTTCGAAGGGCCAACATCGCCCTTCGTCGCGACGAACGTTCCGTGAGATGGAAATGCATACCGGTAGATGTAACTTCGAGCGCTCGAAATCTGAATTCGCGTGTTACAAGTCAGGTTTGATATTAAATTTCTGTCAATAATGTTATTATGAAATTAATCACGTTAAAATGTAGTCGGAAGTAGTCGTCACTCGCGGTTTCGCCGTTATCGAATTTGTTGTAAACATTTCGTTATTGAATTTCTCGTGAATACCGCCCGCATACACAGAGAGAGATAGAGAAAGAGAGAGAGAGAGAGAGTAAGGGATGGTACGGGGGCGTTTTGCCTCGGGACTTCAGTTCATTTTCGTCAGTCCTGATCCTGCTCGCTGACGTCAATGCGTATAGCGGCAGGGTCTCGCGAAGTTGAGCGTAATAATGAAAATTTCACTCCGGAGGAGAATATTTTTTCCCCGAGCGAAATTGATACGATAAGGAGAGATAACGACGCGACGTTAAATCTACAACATCTCGCTGTCGATCGCAGCCCGTTCTCTTATCAGTTTCGCTTGTTGTAAATCCGTAAATTATCGCTCCTCTCGTCTTCGGAGGAAACCAGCTCGGCGAGACTTGAGCAAACCACGTGCCTCCGCACTCCGGACGAACGAAACGCGGATTACACGCAACAACGGGGCGTACGAAACCGTAGATTACTTCTTTGAGAGTCGCGGTGCTAATCTTTGCGGTGGGACGTTTCAAAACTCTCAGGCTCCGCTCCGCGTCAATCGGCATCATCGTGCGGCGGGACGGTCGACGTTGATTTCAATTAATCGATCTCGTCCCGCCGACGGGAAACGTCGACGCGAGAGAAGCAGAGAGTGAGAGAAAGAGAGAAGTATAACGGTGTGTATCGATTAAAAAAAAAAAAACAAATTATAAATTCCGAATTGGTTATTCGTATATAGTAATAATGAAAAGCGATATTATCTATTATGATTACAGATTCATTATTGCTAATAATTGTCATGAATAATACGGCGCGACGCGCGTAGTCGCTTATTCATATTCACAATGGCGTGTCGGCAAGTCGTCGTGAATATGTTTATTAGGCGCACCGGCACCAAATGAATAACTTCTCTAAATGATTTTGACAAGCAATCACGAGCCCGGCATCGATCTCCCGAATCGACGCCTCGGGAAAGCACGCTGGCGCGCTCGTCCGTGCGCGCGCGCACGCCTGGCCGACGCCCATAAAATAATATTTGCAACGGCGTCATCGATCGTTACCTCAAAGACTGGCCCCGGCCGGCCTGATAGATGAAAAGATGAAATATGTATGGGCACGCGGTACGACTGTAATGGAAATAGATTTTCTCTCCGCCGCCGACGCCGCCCACAGACCGACGAACGGATGGACAGACGGGAATCCTGGCGAGATAATTGGAGCGCATTCTTTTTTGCTTGCCGTTAATATATCGCGTTACGCCACATGTACGAGGTTTGTGGCAAAGGTGAAAAAGGAAAAGTAAGTTAACGGCGAAGGATCCGAGCGAAGGATATACTCCTCTCTCGTCATTGGCGAGACGAGGACTTTCACGAATGTAGTTGATCTCACTTTTTATCTTATTATTGTACAACTTCTTTTGAAAACTTCTTTTAACCCGTAAGTGGCCGGAAACCAAATTCGGAAATATAACGTTTTGCCGGGAATACCATCACCAAAACGCCGTACCAGGTATTTCGCAAAAAAAACATTCTATTTACCCACTTTCTTTTGGCTATTTAAGAGCAACAAAATAGCAACAAATCCCCATATAATTGTTTTCTTTCGTACGACCATCCTAAATAATTTTTTCGTTATGAGGAGGTCCAGCTTAATGTCTGCCAACAAAATCGCGATTAGGGCAACTAATTAGCACATAAATAGCACTGAATTTTTTCTTTAGTGCGAACTCGATTTGCGATGGTGGGGGGTCCAGCTTAATAGGGGTGCTTTATTGTCATGCTCGATCTCGCGGTTGGAGCGCGTGGCGCAAGCGAACGTGTCATTAATACACGCGCGCTGAATACAGCCAGGCCAGATTACTCGCGCCTATTCTGCATTATCGTCCGCGCTCGGATGTCGAAACGGAATTCGTCGTTGTTGTCGTCGCGAAATCGGTGAATCGCCCGGAGAAGAAATCCGGATCCCGTCGAGTTATGTCCGACGCCACGATTCTACCAGCCATTATTCACACTTGAGCTCCGAGAGAAATCCGACGTCGAAAATTGAACGGTTCTAACCGAGACTCTCTGTAATTTCTTCCTTTCTTCTTCTTTTTAACGGAGGACAATTCGATATTTTCGAAGGGAGCCGGACTTTCAGGCCGGGAGAAACGCGCGATCATCTGTTGCAATTTGCCAACGGACGGTTGGACGGACGGACGATTTGCATGAACCGCCAAAATGCGAGCCGCGTTCGCGGGATGATACATTATTCTTGCGCGATGTATGTACAACCTATTCATTATCGTCGTCGGACATTTCACGCTATGGAAGACATCACGTTTTCACCGTTCGCACGATGCATTATGTGGGCCGACACGATTATTATTATACGACCGAATACACACAATAAAGATACATAATCAAGCCCAGGTAACTTTGTAACTCGGATCGATCGTCCTTCCCTCCCGGGGACTCGTGGGGGATGACCGAGGGAACTCGCGAGTCCCATGAATTATTAAAGAAATTGCAAGAGCGATTATATGTTTCAGCGAAACGCTGAAACTTGCCGGACGGCCAGGCGGGGGAGGATTCGCCCTCGAATTCGCGCGGGGTAGATTTTTTTGGGGGATGAGGGTGAAAACCGCGGATTATCACTGAACCAGGCCTTCCGACGGTGACCCAGAGTTACCTGGTGCGCACAAAGTCAGCGTTATTATTGCGAAAGGGAATTACGCGAATCGGATAATCGCGCGGAGTAGTCGCATACACAACCGGCTTCTTCCGCCGGTTTTTCCCCTCGGCGGAATATTGTTCCCCGCGAGGAGTTAATCCCGCTTCGCGATTCGTTATCGGGCGGACAAACAAAACGATGCGAAGCAGACAAATGGGCAAGTCGCCGCGTTCTTGATATATTCTAAAAGCCGGTTTCGCAACGCCCCGGCGACAAGCAATGCTTCTAGGCCGGACAAATCTGCACGGTACACTACCGAGGGAGAATTCAGGTCGTATTACGTTGCGTGCGCGCTTTTAACGCCACTGTTTTACGGGCGGACACACGAACGAGCGAGCGAGCGAACCGTGATTTAGAGCGCGAATTTATTCTGAATTTTCGCCGGAAAAGCTTCGTCCCATGTTTGAAATAAGAGCGAGATTCCCAATCGGTGAGGGACCTCTATTTTTGCACAGCTTTGGGTATTCCAATCGTAATCTAATGCTGCATGTGGGGAAATCTGGGAAAATTTCTGTGCGGGGAACGGCGCAGATCCTGAGATATTTATGGACGTTAACCGGTGGAAGTCGACGGACGCTCGAAAATCGCTTCGTACCGTCCTCCCCTCCCGCGCAGCCCGCGGTTTGATTAATTATTATCGTGTTGATTGCGCGGGTCATCGCGCCGCGCCACCGCCGCGATGAATTCACTTCTAAAGAGACCGAGGTTGAGAGATTGAGAGGAGAGATCTTCGAGCGGTGTTTCTCCATTTAGATCGCCCTCGAGTAAACAGCTCGAGGTGGAACGCCTTTCGAATCGATTACGGAGGATCCCTCGCTTCTTTCCCTCGCTCTTTTCCCACTTTTTTCTCCTTCTCCTCTCGCAGACGCTGCGTCCGTCTCGTGTGGCTGGAACGAACTAGGCACGCGTCTAGTCCGTCTGTGCTTTCCATCGGGGTTTTCCTACGAATGGCGACAACGTGGATAAACGTGAACGAGGATATCGCGTCGACGATGAAGCTGACGACATGGTTACCGGTAACGTGGCATTGTCACGTTAGCTCGTTTCCGAGCGAGATCACTTTTATCATCGCGACGAGAAACCTCGAACGATCTCACTCGGTCTCGAGTTCCATAAGCGCGTAAACACAAATCAAATTAACGCAATTAGGGAGCAAGTAGCTCGAAGAGAGGTTCTCCCGTCTCGTTCGATTTTCGCCGGAATTTCGCGAAAAATCGTCTGGTTCTGTTGCCGTACTCGCGATCTAGGAGAGAAAGGGGGAGGGGGGGAGAACAGAATCCTTCGGATTCACCTTTGAAGGGGGATGTTCGAGCGGTAATTGAGATGATGTTCGGCGGGGGTTTGTTTTCAGAAAAAAATCCGCCGTGTTACTCCCATCCACCCCTTCCTCTCCCCGTGTCTGCATCCCTCGCGGCCGTTCTTACTCGCGCGAGTCTTCCCTTTTCTCCTTTTACTGTCCTTTCGCGTCGTTCTCGTTCTCGATCGATGTTGCGCCCAACGGATGATAAAAATAAAAGAGGCGAGAACGAGGGCGGGAAAGGGAGAAAAAGGCGAGCAGAGAAGGGTGGGTGGAAGCGGCGAGAGCGGGGTGTAAAACCACGCACATCGCCTTTTCCGCCGATTTTTTGCGACGCATGCGCGAGCGGTTATTGCTTTTTAGCGCGCGATATATTTTATTGTCCATCATATCCGCGTATCGAGGGTGGCGCACGAGAGGGGGGAAGCACGTAGATAAATAAATAGATCTCAGCGGGGTGGAACGAAGGGACGACGACGTCCACGGACGTTTCCGTCCGCGAACGACGGAAATAAAAGCGAGAGACGTAGAGAGATCGTGACCGCCATCATCGCGGCGACGAGAGAGCTCTAATAATCGATCTACCAACCGATTGAATATCTCTCATTTTTATCAACCTTGTTTTCACTCGTCCCCCACCGAGACTCCGCTGCCTCGCCCCCGCAAATCGAGTAATCGTAAGTTAACCGTCGAATTGAAATTGTCCTACCGCAGACTCGGTCTTGTTTAACCTGATAAATCAGCCGTGGAGAAGTTCCTTTAACCGTCTTCGCGATGCCGCGTTAATTATGCTGCGCAAACAGCGCGAAGGGAAGGCACGGGGGGTGGGTTCGGCGGGGTCAAATGAGTAGACGAGGAAACAGATATCGGCGCGGTTTGCTCTCCCCCTCCCCCGGAGCCGGGGAATTGAGTTACTCGACGTAAACGAAGACGCGTTCGCGGATCGCGCTCCGAAGGCGATCAACAGTTCCCGTTTAATTAGGGGAAGACCGGTGGCCTCCGCGACCTCGTTCCTGCACGAGCCGTGTCTGTTCGCTTCGAT
This sequence comes from Dinoponera quadriceps, assembly GCF_001313825.1. Classification (NCBI taxonomy): domain Eukaryota; kingdom Metazoa; phylum Arthropoda; class Insecta; order Hymenoptera; family Formicidae; genus Dinoponera; species Dinoponera quadriceps. Next base: position 1,087,404 of record NW_014555944.1, read on the forward strand.
AATTCACGATACAGAGTGCAAACACGCGGACCCGGGACGATCGTCACGAGATCGGCCGAGAAGCGAAGGCCGTGGGAGACGGGAACCAGCTCGGAGGGAGCGGCACTGGTCCTCCTGTGCGCGTTTCCTTCAAATTCGGATTAACGAAGCCTCCGGTTGCAATTAATTAGACCGCGGGCGCGAGATGCTACGATTATTTTTAACGAAGTAACCGTAACCGTGCCGGGGTCGGCCGGCCGGGAGAAAACAATTAGGGAATGTGCATAGCCGCGATCTTGATTAATAGCGGCGCGGTTTTTGCAACAACTTTCACGGCGGCGCTCGTCGCTCGCTCGCTCGCGTAATTCGGGCGCGACAGCGTGCGTGCGCACCTGTGAACAACAACTCACGCGTCACTCACCGACGATTGTCAAGAGAAACGCTGCACTCGCGATCGCAATCGCCGCGCAGAGGAGCCTCATATTATATATCCCTCTTCTCCGCGTCCGCTTCTATCGTCCTCCTCTCGGCGGCGGGTCCAGCAGCGAATTCACCAGCACCCGACGTCGTCCTGCATGCGCTATCCTCCGATCGGGATCACGTGGCACACATCGTCGATTCCACTCGTCGGCTCGCGTCGTCGGCTCGCTCGCGGAGAACGCACGGTGTGGAACGAAACTCGCACCGGGGAAAGGGGTACGTGCGTGCGTTCGGCAGTGCGACCGGTCGCTCGGGACGTGAAAGACTGAGGAAAGGCTCCTTCGCTCGTTCGCGGCCAGGTATTAGCCTCGGCACAAGCAGCACACTCCGCTCGTACGCTCCAATCCAGCTCCGTGCCAGTCTCTCTCTTTCCTGCACTGTGTCCTCAGAGCGAGGAGGAGGCGGCCTTTCTTTCCCTTCGCGGAGGAATCCTCCTCGAGGCGACTCGTGACCGTACCGACCTTCTGGCCGGTTCACCGCGACAACGACGACGACGTCCTCGCGATATACCGCTCGGAGCCTTCGAACCTGACGAACGAGTTCGTCCTCGCGGATGTATCGCGCGGGGCCGCGAGCGATCGCGCCGCACGGGACGCTGCGAGAGGAAATATTAAAAGGGGATTAAGGTAGCCGGTCGTTAAAGCATTTTCTTGGGAATTCTTCTTCATTTTAGCCGGACATTCATGAAAATACTTGAGGCGTTAATGGCTTATTTTCAATTTCCATTTTTGATTTCTTTTAAATGACATTTAGAATTTCAACGAAAAGCTACGACATTACAGGGATTAATGTAATTAAACAGGATTTTCAGAATTATTGGTCACTTTGTTTTGAAAATATAGCCATAGGAAATTTACTATTTATAATAGTATCTGTAATGTGCACATATATTATATATATACATATACATCGTGCATATACACCTCGTACATATATTTAATAAGTAATAATTATGTAGGAGTTTCTTAATGTAGCCACCGAAAATCCTGCACTTTTTACGGATCAATTACCTTAAATAAGGAGACGCGAGTTTCGAAATGTTGCACAAATACTTAAATATACGATATTTGCGTACTAAAGGGATTTATTTTTCCCGTCAGTCAACGAAGTAATTAAATTATTACGATCAAGTTAGATTAAAGGAAAATCGGAGCAGTTGGTCGAGTGGGATCAGCAATATATTGGATCAGCTGAGCTAAATTTTTCACTTGTTTTGTACGAGCGAGAAATTAGTGAGAATTTTGCCGTAAGTGTCGGAGGTAATTAGTTCGCCATGTACAAACCTGCAATTGAGTTTGTTTAACTCAATTACAGCTGTTTCATCTGATCCTTTGTTTACTGAATATACAGATGTATGTGCTTACTCACCGGACCAATTATTTTGATCACAGAACTAATTGTTTTCAACAGAATAGAATTATTTCGACAAGGTGCGAGGTTCCCCCGGTCGTGCTTTATGCGAAAGACGACGAAGTCGGTTGCCTCGTAAATTACAGGCCTCTTCCTTTTGCTTTCTTTTTTTATTTTTATTTTAATACAGGTATATCATTTTCCCGCTTGAGTGAACGGAAACTGTGTCACGTGCTTATTAAAATGGAGCTCGTCGCTTTCTCCCGCGACTTGGAGCGAGAACACGTGTCTTTGTCTATGGCCATCCGTGTCTTCTCATTGAACCGAGCTACGCTTTCGTCGATCGGCGCCGCATTTGCATGCGCTCCTTTCGGTTGCTGCGTACAACTCGAAAGCGCAGAAGAACGCGTCGCCATCGAGGCGTATCACGCACGTATCGCACTTACGGTCTGTTCGTTTTTTCGCGACGCCTAATCTTGTCTCGTCCATGTCGAGAACAACGTCGACGTTGCTGGTTAAACCGGTGTACAAAGTATGCCGAGGCATTAGTACAGCCAGTAAAGTAAAATCGATTTCGAGTCGACGGGAGAACCGTGGACGAAAAATTATCATTATTATTATAATAATATATACGTATCGGGAAAAAATTCCATTTGGTGACAAAAACACCGTTTACATTTGTAGAGATATTTTTTTACTTTGAATACAAAGTAAGCGCGCGAATTAATCTTCGAAGAAGGAAAATTTATCGGTCGGAATCGGTGATAAGAAAATAAAGCAATTTATTAGTTTGTTTCTGACGCTTTGAGACGCTATTTATACCGCGAAACGTATTGAAAAGAGCCGCCGGAGTGTTCATTAACTAACACGCTTGAACGATTAATTCATTTAGTTCTCTGGATTAGCATTCGAGCTGCTCGCGAAACTGCTTGGCTCTCTCATCATCATCGTGAGGTCGTGCGAATGTGTCGGGTGTAAAAGTAATTCGCGATTAGTCGCGGTGGGGAGATCGAGATTTCCTCGCGAGCGGAAGGAATTGCGCCGGGCGGTGTACGCTATATACGCGGTAGTGCATAATGCTGTACACTTTGTTGATTCCGCCGATTCATTCCGCGTCCACGCGAGAGCGAAGTGGCGACCTAAGTGTTTGCTGAGGCAACACGGCTCCGCGAATTTGAATGAGACTCGCGAGGAAAATGGAGTAGGAGGTGGAGGAGGAGAAGGAGGTAGTAGGCGAGGCAAGTCGCAAGCTCCGTCGCGACGATGTACTCTCTCTCTCTCTCTCTCTCTCTCTCTCTCTCTCTCTCTCTCTCTCTCTCTCTCTCTNTAATATTTCCTCGCGTTTGGGCCGCGCTCGCGCGCGAATGAATACGCGTATTATTGGCGAATTTCCGCAGCACACTGCTCGTTCGATCTTCACCTCCTTCTCATTCTCTCTGTCTCTCTTTCTCTCTCCTTATCTTTCTTCCACTATCCGGACGACGCGTGTACCTTGTCTTAAAATTGTTGCACCAGCATGCCGGACTGAAATCTCCAAAAGGTCCTTCATTGTTATTATCCACCCGACGAATTAACCGACGCTCCTTCCTTGTCTTCTTTCCAATGATTGTCAGCACTAGTGCTGTTACCTCGCTTTTTGGACACAAAGTTAATTAATAATTACTTACTTCATGTACATTTCGATAACTATAGCGTTTAATAAAATAATAATTATTATTATTATCAGTTTAGGAGATATTAAAAATAGCACGCTGATCTCTCAAGGAACACGTGTGGAAAGAACTCAGTCTCGTGAATCGTGAAAACACCGGTTGGTCGGTTTACCGTCGAAGAAAAAGGAAAATCGAACCGAACTTTTTCACTGCCCCAATATTTATCTCATTAGAGACTCGCGTCTTTCTTCAGTCGCTTCTCGGCCAAACTGTCATGCAGATCACGAGGAAACGACGAGCCGAATGACGAACGCGGCAATAACGACTTGTGTATTCTTCTGTATTTCAGAAGCTTAAGTCGACTTTAATGTCAACGTACGAGCCGGAAGAAAGCGACTCCGTAGAGACGAAGATCGCCAAGCACTTCGCCTACCTACACGGCGTCCTCCAGAATCTGGAAGCGAAATTAATGAACCATTTACATCAGCGGCGCAACAGTCTGAAAAATGATTTAGCGGAGATCAGAGCGCATGTAGATGCGCAGGAAGAACAGCTGAGCGTCGCGTTGACGGTACGTCTTTCTAAAATGAAAAGTACAATTGGAAATAATTGGAAAGAATTCTTCTGATTTACGAAAGATAGAGCGGTCCTTTAAGGATCTGATCGCAGCTTTTGTAACGACGTGATATTTTTAATTTTGTGAGAGGATACAAATGTTTTACGTGTGATGACACACGCACCGAATTTTATTTTCCCAGCACACATTTGTATCCTTCCACAAAATTAAAATTATTACACAGTTACAACAGCCACGATGAAGGCTCTTAAGGTTTGTGGTCCCGTCAGAAGCGACGTCAGAAGCGAAAAAATGCATGCCCAGAATTCTTACGAAATATGTTAAAATAAAAAGAATATGTTTATAAAACGATATTTGTGATTGATTGAAAGAACATTTGTAAAATATTCCGAAAACTTCCCTTCTGCTCTAATAATGAATAAATATCTAATAAGATTAACGTGACACGCAATTTTTTTTTAGTCTGTTTTTCTCATGATTCCGTCGCGATAATTTTACCGCTGTTTATTCATTGTTAAAGTAGAAGTGAAGTTTACGAAATATTTCAGGAAACGGAAACCTTAAAGGTTCTAGGCTCTAGATTTCCTTGGCTTGTAATCTACAAAGCCAAACATATAGTTCATCTTCTAAGTTATTCCGTATCGAAGAAAGAAAGATGTTCGTTGCAACTCACGTCGTACATAACGTCATTGTTTTGTCCAGATGGCTTCCTACACGAAGGACAACTTCGGCAAAGTGGACATGCGAAACGCGATACAAGTTCTCCGCGAGATGTCGGATCTCCCTTGCCACTTGCTTCGCAACGATTTCACTGAGGACGAGGCGATATTGTAAGTAATTATGTGACGTCGCAGCGATATCGAAATGATATCGAAAGCGCAATTTCCTTTCCCATTTTCGGAGAGCACATCGGCGCTGTTGACAGTTGTCGAACGACTTTGCTCACGGGATCTTTCTCAACAGGTTTAACATCGATGAAAATATCATCGCACACTTGAATAATCATTGCGCGCTTCAAGTGCCGCAAGTATCGCGCTACCAACTCGTACGAACGGAAGCGTTACCAGAGGACTACAAGATGGAGCCTTTAGAGAAGGACTCTTCCATTGCAGGTAAGGACTTAAAAAAAGGACGCGCGTTTACACGGAGAAAAACAATTTGCTGGCAAATTTTATGCAAAAAATCTGTCAGTTATTATATGAACAGCAAAACGATTTGTTAGGAAAACTAATTGCCATTATCTGGATTATTTTTACTGAATCTACCAATTATTTTGCTGTGAGAACGAATTAATAAACATAGGAAAACTATTTTGTTCTAACAGCAAACTAACGTGTCCTAAGGACAAATTCACTCGGCAGAATATTTTCTATCCTGGAAACAAAACTGTTTTCGCTCTAATTACGAATAATTCGTTGATTTGATTGTGCCAATTACATTTTATCGCTGTCGCAACGAATGTGCAGTAGCAACGATTGGTTTCGCTACGACGACAACATTATTATTCCCTGTGTACATTAAAACTTTGGATACTTCTTAATTTCCACGTCATTTAACTGAAGTGTTCAATAACATACTCGATGCATCTGCATTTTTAACCCTGTTATAATCCCGTTTTATTATATATATCTGCATTTTTAACCCTATTATAATCCCGAAACGTTTCCGGCAGATGTGCTTAATCAGACTTTATCGTCAAGGACGACCAGGTCGCCTCCGTCGAATGTATCGGTCTCATCAAACGTATCGTCGACAGTAACGCAAATCGTCCAGACGGAAAAGACGGACGAAATCAGTAAGTCGATCAATCAACCCCCTTTCGATCCACGAACCTCGATCTAATGAGAATTCCTTTCTTCCTTTTTTTCCCACAAGACGTCGACAGGCATCAGGTAGAGGTAGCATACATCTACAATCCATCGTCGTTCTACGTCCACTATCTCTTCTCAAAGCCGGAATATGACCAACTGAAGAAAGATTTGCAAGTTTACGCGAATAGCTGCGACGAGAGACCGATTGAACTCCACCAAAGTAAGAGCGGGAGATTGAATGATCGTCGCGGCCTTGCTCGCGCGTATGTCGTTACCGTATTCTCGTCGTTACAGATGACATGTGCATCGTCAAGGAACGGGTGGGCTGCCGTTGGCACCGAGGACGCGTGCTCAAAGTGAAAGACGTGAGCTTAAACAACTTTCCCGAAACGTTGTACACTATACTTTACATAGACCAAGGCTATAAGGAATGCCATGTGCCGATCTCGAGGATACGGACCATCAGTGATAAGCATCTGAAGTTACAACCGCAGGCGGTTCGATGCTGTCTGCACGGCATAGTGCCTATAAAGAACATGTGGTCGGCCAAGAGTACAAAGGATTTCAAGAAGTTGTTGCGACAAACGTAAGTGATCGTCACGTCGACTGTACGATCGGCGTCATGTGTTCTGTACAATTCCTTAGATTGAAAATAATACGTTTAAGGTCAAAAGCCGTATAATTAAAACCACTGTAACTATCATTATAATTAAAGTTCTTGTGCAGTCTTTCGATTTTGCAGGAGTTATGTGTACGACTGAAAATCGTGTAATTTTCCGTCTAGGGAATGATACAGCATACATGACGCCGATTGTACAGTAGACTCCATTAATTCTGTCCCATTATCTAAGAACAGTATCATTGAAAATTTACAAATAGGCGAGTTATTTATTCGTGTGCATTATGACTGCTACTTTGGAGAATCGTTGTGGATTCATCAAATTATCAACTATGTCGCGATGAATGGGAGAGACACGGGGGAGAAAGTAGGGCGTAGCGTCTCGAAAATCGTTTCTCGAAAGTGCGAATAATTCCGATCACTGATTTAATGAATCGACAACGATGCTCCAAGTAGTAGCAGTTATGATGCACAAATATATAATAATATTCAGAAACGATGCGCCTAATTGGAAATTTTCGATGTCACTATGCCTAAAGAATGAGAGACTGCATTGTGAATCGAGTCTTCCGTATCCTCGGACAATCATTCGAGTTAAATCTAGCTAATTAATTAAATAACGAATGTGTTTGTAATTTTAGCACGGTTTTCATGCATATCATGAAGTACACTTTGGATATTCTATACGTGGACATTTGCACCGTCTCTTTGGCAGGCAACAGCATGGGCCCGCAATCAATATGCAACGCTCTGATATATATGAAACACGCGTGTAACGATATGTCGATATCTCAGGTGTGTAAGCGATTTTGCCGAGCCGCGTTGTATTTATATTTATCGATTATCCGAAGAAGCTAGAACGATGCGTGAAATTAACATTAAGTCTGATCTACATAACTCGCAGAACGCAAGACCGCAGGTCGCAAACGCAGACATAAGATGACGATCAGCGGGAAGCTAATAAATATGTTAATAAAAATGCTAAGAAATATTAATAATTCACACGTTAATCCTTAGATTAATGTGCGTATCCATGATATAATATTTGAGTTTCTCTTTGTAGATGCGTCCGATATACAATACCTATGTGTATAATAAGGAAGAACTTACGTTAAATAAGACTACGGATGTTACCGTCAACCACGTCGAGTCTCCGGCTGAAATTTACGTGTCGAAGGTAACACGACTTCACTGATGTATTATTATTTATTATAAATGCTGGATCATTCCTTTTTTCTCACTCTAAAATTGCACCATATTTTTTTTTTTTTATTTTTCACCGTGTCCGCGTAAATCCGTGCAGAGAGGGAAGCAAAATAATCTTTTAAAGCTGTTGGGTGAGTTAAAAGAGTATTACGAAGGCAACACTTCAGTACCAATCATCAGTACGCCTAAGGAAGGTTAGTCTTTTATTTAAATCTTCTCATATCGACTGTCTCGATACAGCCGCGAATCTTATCGGCATTAACATTAAGTGTCACAATTTCGAGAAGGAATTATCAATCCAGATCACAGAGATAGCACAGTTATTTTCATATTACATTCTTTAAACGTATGTAATATAATTATGAAACGTTTTACGTACCTTTAAAGAACGTGTATGAAACTAACATGTGACACGGCTAAGTTTGATGATCGTAATTGGAAAAGGAGCTTCATTAAGTATGATATAAATGTATTAAAATTTCTGAGAGTCTAATAACTCTCTTGTACTTGTATTTTTTTTTTTGCAGTTATCGTTTATTTTATTTTTATGACACCATTCGAGATGCAATATCTAAACAATCATCGCTAATATATCAATGGAAAAGGAATTCCCGACGAAACATAACCTTTATTAAATTTCTCGTCCAGGTTTACCGTGCGTAGCACAGTACACAGACGATGCGTGGCACCGCTGTGAAATCGCCAAGGTGATATCTGAAAATAAGGTCCAAGTCTTTTATGTGGATATAGGACGTACTTTGACTCAGAATTGCGATGTGTTGCGAGCGATTTTGTCCAAATATATTCATTTTAAGACCCAGGTGAGTCGGTTAACATAATAAGAAAGTGACGTGTTTACTCGCTACTTACTCCGCTATTCCGTATATAAAAAACAAGTAAACCTCTCGATATAATAATAATAAACCGATATGTTTACAATGTGTTTGACACTTTGTTCCAGGCAATAAGAATCTCACTGATGTACGTGGCTGCCGATCCCGACGGTAAATGGAAAGCGGAATCTATCGATGAGCTATCGAGGATTTTTCAAGACGTAACTTCTGCTCTATTGTCCACCCGAAAGAAGACAATAGACGGATATAGCGCTTGCATACGTCTGCCTGATATCCCGGACGTTAGCCGCCTGTTGAAAGCTAAACACCTCGTCAATTGTTGGTAAAGTGGTCGTACCTTGAAATTGTTCATACCGATACTCAATATTTTAGACAGACGAGAGCCAGTCGCGACTTGGAATCACCATTATCTCTCTCTCACTCTCTCTTTTCATTTGAATGCAACAGGAATTCCGACGAATCAAAAAGAAAGATCGGCCAACACGACGCTGACATACCGGAATCGTTCGACAGAGAGTTTTTGTCGGAAGAATTCAAGTCCGACATCAGATCCGTTCAGGAGGAGGAGACGATTAAAGATCCTTACAAGATGGAGGTGTACATAAAACAGATGATCACGCCGGATTGCATCTACGTGACGCAAGCGGAGCGCAAGGAATCGAACGCGAGCTTCCTCGAGGAGATGCAACAGTTCTATAGAAGCTTCTGCTCCGAAAAGGGAAAGAATTGGAACGAGGGCGCGGTGTGCGTCGTATACTCCGCGAAAGACAAGTCCTACTTACGTGCGAAGATCTTGAAGATCAAATCTCCGGAGGTGTTGGTCTACTTCTACGATTTGGGCATCGAGGAGACGGTGACGATTGGGGACGTACAGTATCTGCATTCGTGGTTCGCGAAACAACCGGCGTATTGCTTCAAAGTCAAACTGGCCGGCATTCTGCCGTGCGGCGGGTCGTCCGCGTGGCCGTCATTGTCCTGCTCGACATTGTCTGATATTATACGCAGAAACGCGCGCTACAAGTTTTACATCACTAAACTGGTGAGAGTTGCTCGTCTCTCAGAAGCGTCGGGGAATATGCACGGTGAATTTATATATAATATTATGTGTGTGCTTTGAAGGTTCAGCAGGAGGTTTGTGACGACACGATACCCGTGGAACTATGGGTGAGACAGATAAAAATACCGGGGCCGTTGGCACCGAGCATAGTAGAGATTAATTCTATCAACAGGATGCTGATAGAAGAGGGTGTTGCCTTGCCTATCAAAGAGTACGTGCAGTGTCTCAAGGTCTTTTCAATACTTAAGGCTTCTATTCCCTCGTCGCAGCCACCTTTAATTTATGACGCCAGAAGACGTAAGAAAACGTATGCCTAAAATTTCTGCGGATTACGTTGAAATAGAAAAATATCAGCATAAAATGATACTTGAAAATATTCCGAAAACTTTCCATTTATTTTAACAGTCAATAAATAAGCCGTAAAATTAACGTGATAAAATCATGAGAAGGAAAGTTGAAATATTTCATGAACGCGCCCAATCAATCGCAAGTGTCATTTCGTGGACATAATATCCTTTTGTTTTGACGTATCTCGCGAGATTATTAGACATGTGTCTTCTTGCTTCTGACGTCATCAAATAATACTATTGCAATGTGCGACCAGGAATATTTAGGACTTAATATATATTTCGAGTGTCCTAGCATAAGGAGAACATCTAAATATCTCCTTTGTTTTTAATGATGAACGAGAAATATTTCGAGTATAATTTGACTAGTTTCGAAGGGGGAATACCGCGAGAGGGAAATTTTTGTACATTTTTTCAGTTCTTTTAAGATCCTCATATTTAGGCCCCAAAATATTTAGGTGTTCTCATTATACTGGGACCCTCTCTGTACATAATATACTTCAATCGTAACACACAATATATTTTTCTGTATTTATTGTGATCCTTAATGCGATAGCTACTTCTCCAAAGCGAGGTCGGTTTATGTTGCGGAATTCAAGCGACAATTACTGGACAGCCATATGTTCGTGTCATGTGATGATGACATAAAGTGGCTTAATAAAGAGATTTGTCGCAGCGTTAATTGCGAGATAGATGATTCGTCAACATCACACAAATACAGTTTGGAAGAACTATTGAAAGAAACTTGTATCGTTGGCAAGCCGAAAAAGGAACATTCGAAGAGAATATCTGACTGGCTACCAGCGCTTCCGATAACGGAAGAAGTATTTCACGCTATACCAACATACGTGGACGACCATGGCAGCGTGTACTTGCACTCCGTGAAGCAGAGTATGTTTTAATTATATAATATTACACAGTCATGCCACATATAGTTATAAATGATTATGTAAAATGTATTACTACCTATTTACATAATATTTATTTATTTATAATATTTATTACAATACAAAACTTCCTCCTAAGTTTACACGTAGAGTAATCGACTTACATTTATATCATATTGCGTGTGTGTCTTTTTTTATACTAACGTATAAGATATAACAATGTTGTTTAAGAGCTATGCTATTTGTTGACTTTTCCCTTTCTAAAGTGCATCTCGCTTTCATTAGATTCCGCGTCGATTAGCCTGATAGAGAAGGAACTGCAGTCTCATTTCGAGTTGAAGGAAATTCAATTATACCACAATTGGAAAGAAGGAGATGTGTGTATCGCACAATATCATCTTAACAAGAGATGGTATCGCGGCAGAATAATCCAAGTTTTCGGTGCAACGCTAAAGGTAGGGGACAGAGTACAATACATTCATTTATTATTTCTAATTGTCGGCTTTACGATATCTGCTGAAACTCGTGACTTGCGTGCGTTTCAGGTGGCGTTCGTCGACTATGGAAATGTGGAGGATTGTGACGTTATGAGTGTATCGAGAGACATTAAAATGGAGCATATTCCCATTCAGTGTACAAAATGCGTTATCAGCGGCCTGAGTCCGGTAATACGGCTTCACTCTTCAGTCGCTTTAATTTTCGATTGCATTCATTTCATATTGTTCTATGTTCTTAATTTTTTCCATTCGTAAATGAGCTTCTAATTCATTTTCTATGTACATCAGGAAACCGTAAGCGGCAACTGGACATTGGACGATTTAGACCGATTACACTCGATCCTTGTCGATAAAAAGTGCAGTGTATCTATTTTGCAGCGGGAACCCACGCATTTGGTCGTAAGTGATATTCGTGCTAAAGAGCAATGCATAAATCTTCAAGTTAAATCTTCAAGTTAAAGCGCCAAATAACATAATAATTTCATCGTAATTGTTAAGCATCATCATCGTTTGCAGATATCGATAGCATTATCAGAGGCACCTCATTCGGATTTCCTCACATGCCTCTTAAATTTGAAAACCAAAGTAGGTATGAAAATTAAGATCGAACGCAAGGAGTGGAATGACTCGATCGACGAGGAAACTTCGTTGTCCGACTCTGCCAGAAACTCCGTCCTTAATGAAGAAATAACTAACAATGAGGACGACGACACCTCGAAGACATCTTCGTTGGAATTGGAAACGAAGGATGTTATGTTGAAGGAGAACGTGATTAGCGGAAATTCGATAGAGAAGCTCGAATACAACGATGACAAAGAGATACTTCACTTCGAGGATATTCAGTGGCCGGAGTTATTTACTTCGGGGGACTGCATGTTTTCCTCAACGCCGCAGAATGAATCGGAGGAAGGGAGTTTCTTCGGCGAATATAAACCGTTGATCATTCCGCCGGATACCAAGTATATCGAAGTGATATTACGTTGCAACAGAAGCCCCATTATCTCGTGCGCGCAATTGGCGGAAAATAATGACGACATGTTCTCTGATGTGAGTACAGAGAATTTACACCTATATTTTTTAAACAGCGCTTATATTTAAACGGATACTCTTGCTCGGCGTATCTCCGATTCTCGGATACTGCATAATTATCGCACAAACGTTCCTCTTTCAGGTGCTGCACAATTACTATTTGCAGTATGAGGCCGTAACGTTGGACATACAACAGAATGCAGCTTTTCAACCGTTAATCGAATCTTTTGAAAGTAGTGAGTTACAACCTGCAATAAATATATACATGTAAAAGTTCGATGATCGTGAAATAAGATAGCCGTGATTCATGTCAATCCGCTGAAAATCGCCCAACAAAATCAACAAAAATAACAATTCGACGTATTGTTATGTGGATTCGCGCCGACAATAATAATCGTTCATTCACATTTTGTTCATTTTCACAGATATTTCGTGCGTAGCAAAGTTTACCGATGGCGAATGGTACAGATGTGTTATCATGCGCAGCCAAAGACTTCCGAACAGTAATGTAGTACGTGTTATGCTGCACTACATTGATTACGGTAATAGCGATCATAAAGATTTGAATTTGTCGGACAAGTAAGTAAAATGTTAATATATCATATCCACTATATTTGTGAACTGTATGATGTGAGGATTTTATCTGTAATAATTCACCAATGTATATCTTGTAGAAATCATGATTTGCGTCTACCGAAGAAAGAATGGATGGAGGTGCCCGCCATGGCTTTCGAATGTAAATTTTGGAACATTAATTTCGTCTCTGACGATGTTAATTTGTTAGCAGACAAGTTAAATGAAATATATAACAAAGTAGTCGTGGCTAAGATTAAGGTATATATATATATTTTTTTTTTCTTTTTACAGGAAATTTGTAGTTTAGAAAAATTAATATAAAAATATGTTAATTCAACATCATTGTAGGAAATACATGAGAACATGCTGGTGGCAGAAATGTACGAGAACAATATATGCCAAAAACTTTTGTACGAACAATTGATAGACGAAGATTTATATCAGCTTAAAAAATCCAAAAAAGACTGAATCGCATACGCTCATTTTCGCAGCTATACATTCCTAAACGTTAAGTTTTAGTTTTTCTTTGTCACTGTGTAAACGAAGTTTTGTAACAAAAGTCAACTTGCGGTTGTAACTATATTTAATTTATATTTGTGACAGGATTTATTTTCATTTTGTCTAATATAGAAATTTGTTTGAAAGTTTGATCTTGTAAGATATATGTCCTAAATTAGAAAACTCATAAGTTCTAAGTGACCTAAAGCGTGTTTGTTTGTTCAGGAAATAAGACAATTTTGGTCTTATAGAGGTGTATCGATGTATCTATATTGTTACCATGCTGTTCGTTACAAAGACGTTTGAAAACAAGATGTATGAAAATGTATCAACGTTGAGTACTTTTCGCGATTTGTTCCTTTAGCACTAAGATACTTTGCCTCTGCTCGGGTGGTAGCATTGCAATTTGCTCATCTGACAATTGCAACACCTGCATTATCAGAGCCGCCTGCGAAGAAAATAGAGATTTATGATTTCATTATAACAACGTCTCCCGAAACAATCGTGCTGAATTTGAACAGTATATTCAGAATAGCGATCATGTAACCTTCTTGCGTTTTCGCTCCTAGGGAGAACCTTATCTGGGAGAAGTCAAATGATCGCCACCGTAAAAAATTTAATTTGATCGTTATAACACAAGAAACAATGAACTCGACATTTTGATACCAAGTTTGTATTAAAATCATATTCATTAAAAAGAAATGATTTAAGTTTCTCATTTTTAGCTCAACCAAGTTTTACCGCTTACAAACGATTAAAACTCGAGCTCCGGAAAATCGCTGTTAAAATGAACAATAGTTTCGGAACATCCTGTATAGTTATAATATTTAATATTTTTCGTTTATAATACTTCGGACTAAAGTACATTTATCACGTTTAAGTTTGATTAGATTTATTACGTATAAATTTATTTCGCTGCTGAAAACGCGCGAACGAAAGCTTAAAATTGTACCTCAAAATAAAGCTTTTTTAATACTTTGGATAAACTGTTTCTTTTTCTTCATGTAAAAATATGCGGACCTCGTATGTATGTGAACACGTACCTTTTCTTGATCTGACGCGCCGCTGGGAATATTTCCCGCCGGAGACATTCCAGCCATGAGTCTGGAAGTAGCGGAACTCGCGGACTGCGAGAGCGCAACGGCAGAACTAGCCGCGTTACCTGTTACAGTGCTCGGCGTTGGTACCGTAGGTGCGGCAACCGGTCTTGGCACGATCGGTGGCGCGACAGGTACCGCTGGTTGTAGATTTCACCGTTCAAGTTGAGAGAATACGACAGTTCATTGTAATATTTATCTTATTATTAAATTATTATTCTGATATAGGGAGAGAGAGATTTAGAGGTGAAAGGTACATATCGAAGCTAATTCACTTGTACAAGCTATACATGCGATAAAAAGGATAAAAAGGTTTCACTGAACGTACGATTAGCTTTGGTAATCCTGGGATCGATGGGCATCCTTGGGTCTCTGGGATCTCTCGGGTCTCTGCCAAACCTGTCGGCTCTTGGATCACGGCAGAAGCTGAAATCAACGATGACTTAGCACGGTGATAAATAGCGACCGGAACTATCTTAAATATGTATGTATTAAACACCTCTCAACTCCCTCCACAGGAAGATTGCTGCAAAAAAGGGCGGCTCTTTCAGTTATACGATTTACAGTGAGCTTATTGATAAATAACTGAACAACGTAACGCACTCACTTGTCTGTAAGATTGAACGCATTAGGAGCCCTCGGATCGGCGATAGCCGGTATCACCGGTGGCGCGCTGACTGGCGTGGGCTGATTTTGCGGAGGCGCCCTCAGATCTTGATCCATCCTAGCTAGACGCGGATCCATTTGTCTGTCCAATGTACGAAGATCCACGTCTTGACCTGATTCGATCGAGTGTTGAGTAAAATCTCTTCCTGTTCTTCTTATATCGCCGTAGCGATTGTAAAGGTTTGACATATGGCGAAATAAACGACGAGTTAGATAACAGAAGTCTCGTTAATCTATTACTGATTCACTTCGGAATCGGAACTGATTTCACTGAAAGGTTAATGCCTTGAAGCATTGATACGCAAGTCTCGGGGGGACCTTTTCTCCGTTATTAGTCGCAATATTTTCCACTTACGAATGAGATCGCAATGTGTCTCCACTGATACGCTAACTTTCCTATTATTTCCGCTCTTTGAAACCATTTTTCCTTCGTTGGCACTTTACTAATAGGCCAAGCATCGAAGTACATTAAAAAAGAACAGTGAAGAACAAATTGATAAGTATTTATCTTATTGCAGAGGGTTAAAGCAGGGTTAAAGCAGATATCATCGTTGAGACAAGGTACACACTGTTATACCTGCAAAGATAGGCGCCGGAGGGTTGACAGCTGGTGCAGGTCGTGCTGCCCAGGGCTCCTCGATCCGCGGCTGGATAGGATGCGCCACAGGCTTGTCCGTGGGCGCCAGCACACCCGGAATAGGATTGGCCTTGTGCAACATGCTGACTGCCGTGTGAGGATCCACTATTCTCATCACTACCTGTGCTTGGAGCAGAGCGTACGCCAACTGAGGATTCTGCAGAAGCATCTGACGCGCTTCGTTGGGATTGTTTTGCACGCAAAGCTTCATCTGCTTCATCAGCTCGAACATCTGCTCCGGCGGCAGGGAAGCTACGGCTTTGCTGATCGCCTCTGGAGCCTTGTCCGATTGGACAACTTCTCCGTAGGGATTCTCTGTATTCTGTCCTTGCAACAAGCTCTGCATCTCCATTCGACTTTTCTCAGTACACGCGTTGTCCACACGCAGCGTTCTACCACCGATCTCGTATCCATTTAAATTTCTCATGGCACTCAAGGCCGTCTCTTGATCTTTGTACTCGCAGAAGCCATATCCCTTAGGCTTGCCAGTCTCACGATCGAAGACTAACCTGTCGCAACAAGTGAGAGATCGCGCGTGTAAGTAAGAACGTTACCCTCATGATTGGATGAAGAACTTCGAATGCCGAAAAGAACACGTACTTCCGGCAAAAGATAGAAAACTCACTTGAAGGAAAGCACCGGTCCAACCTCGCTGAAGATATCCTTCAGATTCTCCTCCGTAGCCTCGTACGGGATATTCCCGACTGTGATCAAACATTGTGCACGGTTATTATTAACGCCGACTGCGAATTCAGATATCACGACTTACCGAAGACACTTCGCATCGATTTATCCATCAGTGATTGATCCGAAATAGTTGAATTACTCATTTTTCGTGCTTTTGTTTTCACCGCTCAACAATCAACTTTCAATGATCGGATGAAGGAAAAGCACGTACGTAACCCTAATTACAATGCGCACGCTGTTTCACACCAAGTTCCTGCAATTAGACGTAACGACAAGCTTACTGATAGTGTTTGGCCTTTTTTTTTTTTTATTGTGATCCACGAATGCTTTTACTTTTCAATAATAGAGGCAGGAGTGTTGTTCCGTCATCGTTTACCAACAACTATCGGATCGTTGCGTTGCGCAGCTTTTCCGCCATATGTTATACCTGCGCAATGACATTCCTTAGCCGACAATATCACGACCACAATTTTATTCGTATGCAATAACCTACACTGAAGTAGTATAAAAAAATATATTTTATAAAAATATTTAATTAAAAATTCGAGACCCAACGAATTATTTTTGGTTCTTTTTGGTTCGAGTGCTGTGTGTATATAATCGCCTAATTCACCAGAGGTCTGTTCCTTTTAGCAGCACTGCTGAACCGGTGCGATCAGTTAGAGCGAGTCAAAATATGCTTGTTTCATTCTAAGGGAGAATTCACACCTTGATAGAACCGAGGCCGCCACATATTGAAGATGATGGCGGCTCGTAGCGGAGACTTGGAAACTAATAAAATAACGAGTATGGTAATCGCTAGCCGCCTATAGGTCGAAATCTTTTTCTTTCTGAATTACGTTCAAATAAGGTTCGTATCACAGATACGAGCTATTATGAAAATTACAATCGGACCAATCGGGTAATCTAAATCTTGCTTCTGATTTATCTGGTTTATCTTAATTCAGGTTGCGTTCGAGACGCACTATTTGACGGCTAGAGTAGCTTTTAATTATCCAATCACGATAAAGAAATCTGCTCTTTTTATCCTGATCGGTCAATTAAAAACTATTCTATCCGTCGAGTAGCATTTCCGAACGCAGCCTTGAATAGATCGTTAGTTCCGAAGTTTCCGTTACGAGTCGCAGGTGTGCAGGAGCGGGTCCTCCATTCTGATCACGCCATTTTGCCGCCGTTTCCTTGGTAACCGTACGAACACAAAACAAATCGCCCTATGTCATAACAAGACAGTATTGTTGCGTTAATTTAGTAATAAACAATCATTGTTGAATGTGACAGAATGAGAGCACATCCAGCATGGGTCGACAAGGTACAAGACAAATCGGATCAATGGTAAAGCTTGGACAAGCCGTTTATTATAATGATTACAGATTATTATGAAATATAAATTAATCTGCAAATACTCGTAAGATTGCTAAATTCATATCTTAACACCTGCCTTACAAATATAAGTAAAATTATTTAGGTTAAAGCAAATATTATATATTCCAATGTTCATTACTTTGATTCCTTGTATTCTTCAAATTTTTAATTTTATTTAACACTACTTGGCAATATTATTTCAGTATATACGATCTTTGTTTTAATCCGGATGGTACGCAATTGGTTGTTGCGTCTGGCAATCAAGTTCTTGTATATGAGACCAATGATGGTGCTTTGGTTCAACCATTAAAAGGTAACTATATTTATTTATCCATAAATCTCATGTAATTTTCTATATATACGGTTGCAGAAATCTTACAATTATGTAGTTTATTATAGACAATTAATTAATTATTCTTTTGATTTATATCTTGATTTTTTTCTATATTTTATAGGCCACAAGGATACAGTATACTGTGTATGTTATGCCAAGGATGGTAAAAAATTTGCATCAGGCAGTGCAGACAAGAGTGTTATTATCTGGACTTCCAAGCTGGAAGGAATATTAAAATACTCGTAAGTCGTATATCTGTAATATATTTGATAGCTTAGAGGAGCTTTTAATATGCTGTTTTTACCTTGATCAGACACAATGAGGCTGTACAATCAATGCAATTTAATCCCGTTTCACATCAGCTGCTCAGCTGTTCTCTCTCAGACATTGCCTTTTGGTCTGCGGAACAGAAAGCTGTGCAGAAGCTCAAGTCTGGAGGGCGAGTCAATTGCTGTGCGTGGACAAAGGATGGACAATACTTAGCCCTTGGTCTTGCAAATGGATACGTATCCATAAGAAACAAAGTACTTCACTTACAAATAATACCCTCAAATATTTCCTTGTCCGTGTTTTAAATCAATTCAACAAGGCGTGTACACTCTTTCCAGAATGGTGAGGAGAAAACAAAGATCGAACGACAGCTTGGAGTACCAATCTGGAGTTTATCGTGGAATCCTTTACGGTACTTTCGACAGTCTAATATAGAGATATATAACTGTCGTTTATTAGAAAATAAGTGAACACGTTTTACGTGATGTTGCGATGTCCTTTTAGTGATGACTCTACGGACATTCTCTGTATCGCCGAGTGGAATGGAGTAATCTCGTTTTACACTATTGGCGGAGAAATAGTCAGGAGAGAGAGATCGCTCGGTTTCATACCGTTGAAAGTGGTTCATTTCCCGGAAGGCCAATACCTTCTCGTTTGCGGCAGCAATAAGCAATGCCTGTTGATGACCCACGACGGCATACAGTTGGTCAGCGTAGGTTCTGCCTTCTCATCGTGGGTATGGAGCTGCGCCATTCATCCGACTGCTTCGCACGTTGTGAGTAACTTTTTACAGTTCGTTATATTGAATGCTTATTTATGACTACGAATTATAACGAATTATAAATTTATTTACTTTACAGGCGCTTGGTTCTCAGGACGGTACGATCACGTACTTGCAACTATCCTGGAACGTCGTGCACGGCCTGTACGGGGACAGATACGCCTACCGAGAGAACATGACCGACGTGATCATACAGCATTTGATCACGAATCAAAAAGTCCGAATTAAATGCAAAGATCTGGTGAGCTGAGCAGTTTTTCTCGAAACGACGGTGAAATACGTTTGCCCTCAAACGACGATTGAACACAATGTATAACACCGTTTGTGTGACACAAATTTCAGGTATGCCGAATCGCAGTTTACCGAAACAGGCTGGCCGTGCAATTGCCGGAGCGTGTAATCATCTACGAGCCGTCCGGCGCCAGCGACGGAATGCATTACAGGATACGAGAGAAGCTCAACCAGACGTTGAACTGCAATCTGTTGGTTGTCACGTCGAACAATCTGGTTCTGTGCCTGGAAAGGCGTCTGCAGAGCCTCTCGTTCACCGGGGTGATAGAGAGAGAATGGATACTCGACGGGCTCATCACTTACATCAAGGTAGCCGGCGGCCCCGCCGGACAGGAATGCCTGATAGCCGGTTGGTGAAATATTTCTAATGTCGCTTCATAACTTCAAGTTAACGCGCGAACAAACGGAAATTCGAACGTCAGGCTTGAAGACCGGCCACGTGATGAAGATATACCTGGACAACCCGTTCCCCGCGCATGTGACGCGAATCGAGGACTCCGTGCGATGCTTGGACATCAGCTCCTTGAAGGAAAAAATGGCGGTGGTCAGCGAAGCCGGTATTCTCTCCGTGTTCGACCTGTGTACCGGCGAGAAACTGCAGGAGTTCCAGGACGTCAACAGCGTGGCGTTCAATATCGCCTTCGAGGACATCATGTGCTTCGCGGGCAATAGTTACCTCGCGATTAAGGTAGCGAATTTCTCTGAATACAGGCAGAAGTTCTGCGGCTTCGTGGTGGGCCACAACGGCTCGAAGCTGTATTGCCTGAACGGCTCGTCCATCGTCACGCTGGAAGTGAGTAACCTCCGCGATTCAACGCTTTATATAAATATAAAGCACGTGTTATAATACTAACTATTCAGTAGCTACACACAGGCGTGGAAACGAAGTTCAATCTTCTCACTTTTCCTCGCTTATTTAGAAACACCTCACTCTCTTACACTTAAAAGAATAAGCTCACCTTTTTTCCTATTCGATTAAAATCCTTTAAAAAAAAAAAAAAACTTGATCGCAAGAAATCACGTTCAACAATGTGCTTCTTTGCAAACAAAACGAAAAATTTGAAGGAAATGGCACGTAACAATTTCGACGATACAATGTTCATAAAGTGAAGAACTGTGGTTTTATTTTTAAGTTGTTTTCATCAGATTTGTCAGGAAAACAGACCGGCACGAGTACAACTGGCTGTGATTTCTCCAAATCACACGGTGAAATCGACCGTCCGTCCGCAATTCTTGTTTGTTCGACAAAGCAGAACGAGTTATTAACGAACGAACACAAGGAAATAAACACAGACCAATCAGCTGAACAACTGAAAGTTATTCGGAAAAGACTCATCCTTTACTCACTTTTTTTTTTTTCTAAACCTGACTCACCATGTTCCTACCTTTTCAAGAGCGAAGCCCACTTTTCCACCATTTTTTACAGCTAAAACGCTCCACCACGGTTACTTACCAGCTCCTTACGTAACGATCATTCGCAGGTGCCGTTGTCACTGTTCATGTATCAGTACCTGGACATCGGGCTGTACGGTCACTCTTACGACATCGCGTGCTTAGGCGTAGCCGAATCGGACTGGCTCGCCCTGGGCACTGCGTGCTTGGACAATCTGGAGCTGAACATCGCGTACTCGGCTTTCGCGCGGGTGAAGAAGCTGCGCTACATAGAGATCGTGTCGGAGGTGGAGGAGAAGCTGAAGTCGGGCGAATGGGGACGAGAGGCGTGCATGGCCACCGCGGCGGCCGCCATGGGCAGACTCCGGGACGCGGCGAAGCTCTACCAGAAAGCCGGCCTGCAGCAATACGCCTTGGACATGTATTCCGACCTGCGGATGTTCGACATCGCCCAGGAGTTCATTGCCTCCGGCAACACGCAGGTCGGTCTCAGACGAACGCCTCTTAAGCCTTGAACCGACGCATCAAGCGACTTTCGGGCTTCAGGATCGCACGGTGCTGCTGAGACGACGGGCCGAGTGGGCGAAGAGCCTGGGAGAGCCGCGCGCCGCCGCCGAGATGTTCCTATCCGCGGGCGACGTCGATCGTGCCATCAGCATCATCGCCGAGTACGGTTGGATCGACATGCTGATCAAAGTAGGCAGGCAATTGGACAAGGCGGACCGCGACAACCTGTCGATGATAGCGAAGAAGCTGAAGCAGCTGGGCGCCTCGCACGGCGCAGCGGAGATCTTCAGCCGGCTCGGGGACGATCCCGACGTCGCCGACGTGCTCGTGGACGCGCAGGCGTGGCCCGAGGCCTTCGAGCTCGCCGAGAGGAATCCGAAGCTGAAGTCACGGGTGTACGGGCCGTACGCGCGGTGGTTGGCGGAGACCGGCCGGTTCTCCGAGGCTCAGGAAGGTATTTCATCTCGCATCCCCTCACCGCCTCCTCCCAACAACCTCGTGTCCGTCCGAGTGTTAACGTTTGTATGTCTCGTCGCGTTCTCGCCAGCTTTCCAAATGGCCGGACAACCGGAGGAGTCGATACTGGTGCTCACGATGCTGGCTAACAACGCTGTCGTGGAGAAGAGGTTCCGCGACGCCTCCTATTTCTATTGGCTCTTGTCACAGTTGAGTCTGAACCTGACGAAGAGCGCGGACGAGATAAAGACGATGTTCCTCAACTACTCCGACAAGGCGGACGTCTATTACGCGTATCACGAAGTGCACAAATATCTGGTAACGACGGCCGGTACACTTTCCGATATAGACGCGCTCTTCTCACTCTTTCTCTTCGTCGATTTCGTGTGTCGCAGGAAGAACCCTTCACGTCGCTGATGCCGGAGGCGTTGTTCAACATCTCGCGATACCTGCTCATGAAGACGCAGAACGTACGTTTGGACGGCGTGTCGAAGCTGACGATAATGTACAGTTTAGTGAAGCAAGCGCGGATATTGGGAGCCAACAAGTTGGTGATGCAGCTGCTGGACCAGCTGCGCGCTATGAGGATCCCCGCGAATCTCTTGGCCCAGGTGGAGACGTCCACGTTGGCCGCCAGGTCTTACCCGTACCGCGACCCGGAGGAGTTGCTGCCGCTGTGCTACAAGTGCTCCACCTTCAACCCGTTGCTGCCGACGAACAGTGTCTCCGGTAGTAACTGCACGCAGTGCGGCCTGAAGTTCCAACATTCCTTCGTCATGTTCGGTGAGCGCGGAATGATCGCGATCTAGTCTTGAGATTTTCCGACCGACCTTCGCCAAACTCAGATTAAACTAATCGATGAATAATAATAATAATAATAATCGTCAACATCGATCACTCCGATGCGCGTTAGCAAGACGGAGCGGGTGACACTTGATCGTCAGCGATCTTGAATCATCGATTAGATTAATGGAAACTTGGTGAATTTGGTCATCCTTAGCGGGCTGTCACCGAATCACCGCGTTTCTAGAAATCCTGCCGCTGGTTGAATTCGAGCTGGAGGACGATATCACGGACGAGGAAGCGGAGAAGCTGATAGAGGAGCCGTTGCCTTCCGACGACGACGTCGCAGTGAGCGACCAGTTCACCGTGACCTCCAACGAGGCCGATCTGTTCACCGTCCGCTTGATGAGATACGAGGTACAATTCTCGGCTCTCGTATCTGCTCTCTCGAAGGAAACGATATCCTCTTTCTCTCTCTCTCTCTCTTGCCGCAGGGGAAAGCCAGCAGCTCGACGATAAGTGTGGGCAGGGGAGTGTTGAAGAGCATGGACCCGTCCACCGTGATAATCATCAAGTGGCCGAAGCCCTTCAAGACCCGATACTTCCGAAATCTCTTGCCCGACCTCCAGATCAGCCTGTGCAAGTGCTGCTTGAAGGTGAGTCGCGCGAACGACGTCACTCGGTCGACCCCCACGGAAATCCTCCTGCTTGTGTGTAACTTTGCCGTACATTTCCCAGTTGTTTCATTCGGACGACTATGAGCTGGCGTTACTGCGACACGGACATTGCCCGTTCTGTCGGGCGCCGAATACCCCGGCAGGTTGAGGCGTCGTCGCAGGTCAGGAGATTTCTTGTAGGAGATCACGCGTACTTATGCCAGGAATCGTTAGAAATGTTCTATTGCTCTCCGTCCCGAGATTTTATCATGATCTTGTACAGTGTTTTGTTAAAACGGCAATATAAACTGTTTGCTTTCTTATGTGTGGAGATTTTTATAATTGTACGCGACACCTTCCTCTCTCTCTCTCTCTCTCTCTCTCTCGATTCGTTACCTTCACTCATCGTGTTATCCGTGCGAGAAGCGGCGGCAGGCTCAATCCGCGCACATAGCCACGTAACAGTCGTACAGTTAAGCGGACAGCAAACTCGCGAGGTGTCAACCGGCCGCTAATTGCCACGATCGTTTGAGCGAATACATGTTCCGTTATCGGAGCCGAGGATACAATCCTCCGCGTCAGTTTTACACCGTCAGACATGATCGGCGTACTGTTAACCGGTTGCTTCGCCGTTGTACCTCTCGTGAGCGCTCAGACTGTCGACCAGACCTCGGGAGACGATGTCGCTTTGGAGGTGAAATCGCCCGGTTCCAGCCAACAAGGAAGGTGTAAGTCCCTTCTTTAGAATCAGAACGAGCGACTTCGAGACGTCGACTCGCAAAACGCGTCTCAAATGCGTGCCCTTAAATCTTCATCTCTGCGCAGTCTTCCCTCTGTTCAGCGTCGTGCGCTTCGCCAATTCCCAGTGCCCGTCGAGCGGCGAGAATCAGCTGAACGGCACCTGCTTCACGAGGCGAGAATGCATGAGCTTCGGAGGCATACCCTCGGGACCCTGCGCCAACGGGCTGGGCACTTGTTGCGTGTGTGAGTAGCGTAAGTAACGGACATACGATAGGGGTAGTAGACCTTCAGCTTTCTGTTCCGACCAACGAAACGTAAGGTGATTCCTGACAAGAGAAACGTTTCTCGCGCTGAGAGATGTCGTAGTAACGCTTAAATCCTGGGGATCTGATGACGGTGGAGACGCTTTTTGTTGGAAATTACAACGTTACAGTTCAGCGCTTAGAGCAAAGGGCTCGCTGGATTTATTGTAGATCCGAACATAGTCTTTCGCTCCGAGGGAAAAAATGTAACGTAATTTTTGGAAAAAAAGGACGTCTTCCGCAAGATTTACTATACCTATCGTAGATACGGGCGGAGAGCAAGGCGTCGTAGGGATGAAAGTAAACGTCTGTTGCAGTTCAGAAATCCTGCGGCTCTACCACCAACGTGAACAACACGTACTTTGTGAGTCCGAATTATCCCATCACTTATCGGGGAGGGGAACGCTGCACGATCACCGTTCAACGCTGCAACTCCAAGATATGTCAGGTAACGTTGCGCGCGAAAATTTGGAGTCGAGTCTGCTATTCTCGCATCTCTCGCGTTTGCAGCTGCGGTTGGATTTTCTAGAGGCGACTCTTGCTCAACCCAACGCCACCGGGTGGTGCGATTTCGACGTGCTTCTGGTGTCCGGAGGCTCGTCCACGGTGCCGAGAATATGCGGGGACAATACTAATCAGCACGGTAAATCGACCGATGCGAATCTTGCGGAACTAACGCGTCGATTGCGACGTAGACTTCCGTTGAATGTATTAATGCTTAATCGCGACGGTCGACTCGCCGCAGATACGGTGAAGCAGCGATTCGAGACAAGTGCATTCTTTTCATCTCGTTCCGTTCATTCTCTACTAACGACTTACGACCGATTTACGAAAATTATTAATTATATATATATGTGTAGCGATGTATATTTATGTCACGGTATTCAACGTGTTAACAATCACGACCGTTTCAGTGTACGTTGACTTCAATGGGGCAACGCCGATCATGATATCCGTCGACACCAACGCAGATTATGCGTTCGATCGACGCTGGAACATACGGATTCAGCAAATACCGTGTGATTCCGTCTGCAGAGGTATACGAATCACCGTCGTGATCATATAAAAAGAGAACAGTAAAGACAAATTATTGGTCTCATTTGTACCTGTAAAATAAATGTATGGATACTCATTATTAGCAAACCAGTGCTCTCTTTAGCTCAGTGATGGATCGCTAAGAATCTGCATCCATGCGCTCAGTTTATAAGTACGAACGCCCAATAACCACACTCAGCCTTTCACAGCTCTTTCCTTTAATTTTCTGACTTTAATGAGCCTTATTGTTACATATTTAAGAATAATAATATTTGAAGCATCGTTATCATTTTAAGAAACCTATTTGAAGCTGTAACTCATCTTCGTTTCAGCTCCTAACGGGTGCTTGCAGTATCACAAGACTGTCTCGGGTGTCGTGATGAGCTTCAATTTCGGTACAACGGAAAATGTTCGAGGTATACATCGATCGGCATGTTGCGGCAAACTGCGAACGATCGGTTTGAACGATGAATTGTTTCAGCTCCTCAAATCGGAACGCGGCAGATGGTAAATCACCGTTACGGCGTGTGCGTTAGAATGGCCCTGGGATATTGCAGTATCGAGTGGTCGCAAGTAGACAATTTGTCTTTCTCCGTTTCCGGAGACACGGGCTCGTTTGATCCGGACATAATAGGTAAAATGATTGGTGATAATTTTTAACGGCGATCAAAGTGCAAGAGAGAGAATTTTTTTCCGAGTAACCTTTCAACATTTTTTCATTACAAATTCAACGAGTTACGTATTATCCAATACAATCGATGAATACTTGATTATTTATTGGGCTGTTTAATTATTGCCTCAACAGGTACGGATTTGGTAGCCGAATCTGGCGCAAGCTGTATGTCAGATTTCGTGATTATACCCGATCCGCGTGAAAACGGCGTGCCGACGAATACAGACAGGTTTTGTGGAAATGGATTCATCACCAAAACAAGTGAGTTCACGCAAGTGTAATAATAATAGAAAGCCGCGTTATATACTTGGTTTCGATGCGATTTCTATCTGATGTAGCTTAAAATACAGTTGTGACAGTCTAATGAGAGAACTTGTCTTAAAGATGAAAGTACCAATGTCTGGACCTATCTCTGGACATTCTTGCCGTTGCGGTCTTTAAATATAAACATTTAAATTTCCAATATAGAATACATACATGTATATTGAATATATACTTTTTATATGTAAATATTCCGTGTATAAGAAAACAACAGGTTTAAAGTTAGGTACCAGACCAGGCGATAACGCCTTTTACTTTGATCAATTTTCCAAAATTCCCTCATTGGACGATTGACTGATCCACATTGCACCAACAAGAATATGTTTAAGTCGTGCTGAAATCAAGTTATGAGAACGTTAATTATCTCTGGTATTTGATTTTTAGCGGATTTGAAGCCGTTCGTGCTCTACGTTGTAACGAACGGCGACGAGATGCTGGACGCTCAAAATAAAGGCTTCAGACTGATGTTCCGTCAGCTCCCTTGTACTGTTTAAGTACACGACATGTCAGATATATATTTTGAATTAATAAGAATTCATATAACCCAGCAAACATGAAGTTACAGTTGTATAACTGTTAGTTATAATTTCCTAATCAACAACGTAACTGTTATATAACATGCGTTATATAACAGTTGTATTGTTAAATAGGAAATTATAACTAACGGTTATGTAACTTGCAACTTGATGTTTGCCGGGAAAATCCTCAACAGAGAGGATATCGCGAATAATTAAATATGTAAATTCAATTTAATGCATTTATTAATATTAGAAAATATATAATTCATTTCTGGAACGATACGCATACATTACCTAATAATTAGTACATATCCTTTTATGTTGTTTACAGTCGTGTTATATAATCGTTAATACAATCAACATAAAAGTATAAAGAAACTTAAAATAATTTAGTAGACAACAATATATTATATATTAAAAATTTTGTTAACGCAAACGAAATATATCTTTTACTTTAAGAACGTATGCATTTGTAATTAATATGTTTGTTAATTATTCGAACAGAAGTAAGGCTAAATAATTATTACGGTAAAACATGCCATCTTCCTCATGTTCTGAATCTCTTTGTGGCCTATTGGATCTAAATCTATTTTTACCGTGATAAACAAGATTTAAAGGTGAATCTAAAACTTCAGCCACCATGTTTATGTTTTGTTCGGATTTAAATTCTGACTTTGAAGTTAGTATAAACGGACATTTTTGTTTCCGTATTTGTAAGAACAATTTTGAACATGTTTCTTTATCACTATCACTAAAATCTACATGAAATGCTGCAATCAAATTTGGCGACTCATATGACAGACTGTTCACATAATGATGATACGATGCACCATAAAATTCGTATGTAAACTTCTGTCTGCATCTCTTGCATTTAAAACAAGTATTAATAACATTACGTTCGTAAATTAACTTTGGCCCTATCAGTACAATTTTTAGATTTTCTATCATGCTTGCAAGATGTAGAAGAAGCTCCCAAGCTCCTATATATTCTTTGTCAACGTAGTTTGTCGCTATTATATGAACAACAAAATTACCTTCTGGTCTATTACATTCAAATTTACTTAATAAATCGCTA
The DNA here is from genome assembly GCF_001313825.1 of Dinoponera quadriceps. Classification (NCBI taxonomy): domain Eukaryota; kingdom Metazoa; phylum Arthropoda; class Insecta; order Hymenoptera; family Formicidae; genus Dinoponera; species Dinoponera quadriceps. The sequence goes on from NW_014555944.1 coordinate 1,115,407, forward strand.
TCCTTCATTCCATAATATAGTGTCAGAGGTCCTGATGAGTAATCAGAATATAGGCAGTCTTCATCATTTGTGCTATCGGCTCGACTTACATAATGGGAAATAAATGATTTCATATCAACAATAGGTCGATTGCTGTTGGGAAACATAAAGAATTTCAATAAAAATTGATAATCTTTCTGAAATAAAGTATCTATTTTGAGACATAACTGCATATCCATGCAAATGGATTCAGTATGATATTTGGTAAAGATTTCTAAATGTTCATTACAATAGTTACAGGAATAGCAAATTGTACATGTGTGCAGATTCGCTTGTCGGTGACAAATAAAACACGATTTTGCGAGTGTGATCATCTGCACTTCGTACGGTACTAGGTCACGTTTTAAGTTTGATTGGATTAAACGTAGCATGTCTTTCCTCGACTGGTTCCATCCTTCCCGGCTTAAACAACGAATGTTCCATCGCTCATCTACTCGTAAATAATTTGTTATAGCCTTGCAAAATTGCTCATGCTCATCTATTTGTATCAATGTGTGCCCCTTGTTGCAATAAGAGATCATGCGGCACTGATTACATGTTATGAGATTGTCATTACCTATTCGCTTGCAAAGGTGACAAATATTCGGATTGAAGAACTTATTATAATCATACAATTCATTTTCTTTTCTGTATAGGAAACAAACCTTTTCCTGAGATATATTGGACATATTGAAATTTGAGTATAATGAATCATTGATGAAGATGGCTAAATAATTATTACGGTAAAACATGCCATCTTCCTCATGTTCTGAATCTCTTTGTGGCCTATTGGATCTAAATCTATTTTTACCGTGATAAACAAGATTTAAAGGTGAATCTAAAACTTCAGCCACCATGTTTATGTTTTGTTCGGATTTAAATTCTGACTTTGAAGTTAGTATAAACGGACATTTTTGTTTCCGTATTTGTAAGAACAATTTTGTGCATGTTTCTTTATCACTATCACTAAAATCTACATGAAATGCTGCAATCAAATTTGGCGACTCATATGACAGACTGTTCACATAATGATGATACGATATGCCATAAGATTCGTATGTAAACTTCTGTTTGCATCTTTTGCATTTAACACAAGTATCGATAACATTACGTTCGTAAATTAACTTTGGCCCTATCAGTACAATTTTTAGATTTTTTATCATACCTACAAGATGTAGAAGAAGCTCCCAAGCTCCTATATATTCTTTGTCAACGTAGTTTGTCGCTATTATATGAACAACAAAATTACCTTCTGGTCTATTACATTCAAATTTACTTAATAAATCGCTATCCTTCATTCCATAATATAGTGTCAGAGGTCCTGATGAGTAATCAGAATATAGGCGTTTACAAGCTTCATTTATTAGATATATATAATGAGAAATAAATGATTTCATGTCAACAACAGGTCGATCGCACTTGGGAAACTGCATGAATTTCAAAGAAAATTGGAAATTAAAAATTGAAATATCCGATCTGAGACATAACTGCATATCCATGCAAATGGATTTAGTATGATATTTGATAAAGATTTCTCTATGTTCATCACAATAGTTGCAAGAATAGCAAATTACACATTTGTGCAAATTCTCTTGTCGATGACAAATAAAACACGATTTTGCGAATGTGATCATCTGCACTTCGTACGATGCTAGGTCACGTTTTAAGTTTGATTGGATTAAACGTAGCATGTCTTTCCTCGACTGGTTCCATCCTTCCCGGCTTAAACAACGAATGTTCCATCGCTCATCTACTTGTAAGTAATTTCTTATAGCCTTGCAAAATTGCTCATGCTGATTCATATGTATAAATTTGTGCCCCTCGTTGCAATAATAGATCATGTGGCACCGATTACATCTTATGGAACTATCTTTCCGCTTACAAACGTGACAAATATTTGGATTGAAGAAATTGTTGTTATAATCACGTGTCGAATTTTCCCTCCCGGATGGCAAGAACTGCATCTGAGATGTGGACATGTTGAATGTAACGAATGATTGCATATACGTTATTTGAAGAATCAATTGTGCGGTACTCGGTATCAAATTCTCTCTACACAATTCTGGCTTATACTTAACGAACGACTGTTTGAATGTCACTAAGACGGTATTTATCTATTTCCTACAATGTCCTAGGAATTGTTGACAAACTGAAGTGTATCGAGAGATACACAACGAATTAAGATTATCCGTTACCAAATAGAATGTCGTGATTAAACATACATATTTCCAAACTAATATCCCAGTAAGCAATCTATTAGCAATCCTACGATAGATTGGCGACAGATCAACAGTCACCCGTGATCTGCTGTTGTTTTGTCGACAGAGCCTATCGACAGAATCTGACTGCAAATTAACAGCGGAAAGCGAGCATGATTCGCAGTATGTTCCATTTAAATTCATGGGAACGGCAGATTCTGCTCGATTTCTACTATCAGTCTACTGTCATCATACTCTGTCCTCAGATCTTGTTTCATTTCTGCCAGCAAACTACTAAACAGAGTCTACAACGGGCATTGCGTAAAATTTGCTTTTTTGCAGGTTCGGTTATCTAGAATTTTATTACATTTATCTTTCGTCATACAAACTGACATGCTTCGACGAAATTCGTACAGCAAAACATGAACAGTAGACTTGGGAGAACAAAAAATGTATATATTTTCTACAAACATCTCTTAATATTGATACTTCTCGTTTATTGTGCAAATACGTAACTCTATACACGGCGCATCGGTGAATGGTGTCATATAATAATTTAATTTCTTAATTTCATGCTTCCGGCATGTGTATCAACTTGTTCTTTCACAGCGTCGTACCAGTCACCAATTTTCGTATTCGCTCTTAAATCTTGGAAAGCGTCGCAGCCTTCGATGCTCTTTAAGACACCGTACACTGCCAGATCGGACAGATCAGGCTTGTTACCGCCCATGAACGTGGTGCCGCGTGCACGGATGTTGCGCAGCCAAAAGTTCGCCTCGTCGTACAAAGACTGGCGTACATCGTTCTTTAGACGATGTTTCTTCTTGAGTTTTTTTCCTATCAGCCACATCGCCGTCGCACCGACGTTCACTACTAGTATTCGTTCCCACAATGGAAAGTACTCCTCCCAGTTGCCGACCTGGATAAAATGAGTTTTCATTTCGCTTGGTTGTCTCACTCTTGTCAATATCGTCGTTAATGCCATGTACATTTTCAGATTTTTTAATAAAGGAGAGTTCATACTCACATCTGAAAACCATCTGAAAGTTTTGTAAGATTCGTCGATTGTCCTGTATACATTTGGCGAAAGTACATGAACGAAAACTTCATCTGCCCATTTCCTCCACTTGCGTTCTTCTCTATAAATCAATAAACGATTAAGTGATAACACGAAAATTGCGCAGATTTAATAAATTAGTCCGGAATGCACTTACGTTATATCGTTTATCGTTCTGTTCTTTGGCAGCTGGTTGTTAAACATAAGGAAATACTTATTTATGATCTCGAATTTAAAGTTGCCCTCTTCATCCAGTATTCCTATATTTGGGTAAAAGTTAGCTAAATCCTCAACTTTATAAGACTTGTCATATAAGTGAGATGCAATGAGAGATATTATCATAGAACTGTCGTTCAAAGGTTGATAGCCTTCATCCACTTTGGTCAAGAGAATCGGAACTTTCTTGTAAGGGGACCATCCAATCTCCTTACGGAGTACTGGATTGACCTCTACAACATCATAGGATATTCCATAGTAATCCAATACGGTTCTAACCTATGAAATTTTAATTAATTTTATATAACAATACTATCATGTAATATGTAAATGTACATGTAAAATATATGATAACGCATTTTTTTTCATTCAATATTACAAGATTCAAAAGTATCCTAAATGAATAGATCTATACCTAGTTTTGACCTATATAAAATTATAATATATTCAGAATAATACATAGTACAGTTCGTAAATTTGTTACTTTGTTACCTTAGAACAGAAGGGACACGTTTGATACTGAAATAACGTAAGTTTCAATCCAGTGGTGTCTATTGGTGATATAACCTGGAATGGAAAGACCGTTTTCTTCAATATTGCATGGGGAACGCAACGAGTAACGTTAAATTTGTCACGATATAATCCATAAAATTACTCTTCTAGACGATGGAATGGGTGGCTTATACTTCAACAGCACGGTTTCTTGCTGCGTTCCTTCTAAATCGATGCTTTTTCTGGCTTTTCCGATCTTGTAATAAGCATAAGTACCACCTACGAGGACACCGGCAGCTGCACTGATTACACCGATTCTCTTTATATTCAGCGTTTTCGGCTGCTGTATCATCGTGCAAAACGACCGTGTACATCCATTTTCATTCGTGTAATAGTTTTTATTGAGAAACCTCGTCCTTTGCAAAAACCGGGCAAACTTATGCGCAACTGCCATTTTTAGGTTAACAGCAACGATCTGACATCGATGAAGGACGTAAAAGAACTCTCGCACGTAACCACGTGATAGAGATATGCCCTTGTACTGAGCGACATATATATATATACTACACCCACACACACACATACACAGATAGTATATATACAGAGGTGTCTTTGGTAAATAAAAACTTCATTATTGTACAAATTTATTTTAAAATTGAATAAATAATTGCAGGTACATCTAATTCTCATTAAATATAGTTTCATTAAAAACAATGATTTTTGTAGTCATTGGGGTAATGATACATTTGATAGCAACAAAGTATGTATATATTTATCTAACATAATTTAACAATATCAAATTATTCAATTTTATTCATCGTTATCGCTCTAATTAACATAATATTACTGTTCACAATGTCTATCGACGTAGGCATGATGAGTCATCAAAGATTTTATAAAAAATACGTTCTTTAATGCAAATAGCATTACTATTCTGTTTCTTCATAACATTACAAATGCTGGCGAAATGTTTGGATTGCGTCTGTGCTATATATTCAAAAATTTAATAATGTACGGATATATATATGTATATATATATAAGCATGCTTCTGTATAGAATATTAATATATGTTATTCATATGCATACGTGTATACATAAGTAGCAAAAGTTAGTCTATCTGGAAACCTAGTTCATTTTAGGTTCTTTAAAGGCAGTATTCTCGTATTTGTAAAATACGACGATACAAAAATATCATTCATCGTTGTTAATAACAATTCTTCGAGGCAGTTTAACACGGAGATTCATTAAGATGTTTCGACGAAATCCCTCGGGACATATACTTGACCGTTCCTCTTCACCATTTTTCACGTATTTTACCATCCCATCCCATTTCAGCGCTTCATCTTGTCGAGAATCGGCACGACCATGTCGAAGGACGGCCGCTTACCCGGATCTTCGTTCATGCAAATCCGGATGAGTTTCGCGAGGTGCGGAGAGATCCCTGGCGGGATGCTCACGCGTAGATCTTCCAGCGCAATCTGGAACAAGTCATCGGATCTTGACTCCATGCTGTGAACTTAATTGAACGCGTTCAAGTCCGCTGAAGAATTCGCAATGAGGTTTCTTTTTCCGCGAAAGAAAGACCAAAAAGAATATCTTCGCTGACTTCCGAGTTAATACAAATAAATCATCGGCACCTTCATTCCGCACTCCATGGGCGACAGATCCGCAAATGGCACCTCTCTGGTCGCCAATTCCCACAGGAGAACAGCGAAGCTCCACATATCGCTAGCTTCGAGATTGATGTCCGCCGGACGCTTGCTCAGCGCTTCCGGCGACATCCACGCTGGCTCATAAATTCGTCCGATTTCTTGGAAAGAGAACTTCGCGTCCGCCATGTTCACGCGAGCCGTTAGATCCTCGTCGATCTAAAATCAGAATCGACGTTAATGAAACGTAACAGCTTTCGAACATACCTGGGTATCCTGTTATTTTTACATGATTGGTTGCCAGGAACTCACCATTATATGCTTACTGTTCAGATGAAATCTGCACCTGTTCTGCCGATCCAAACCGTGAAGAAACGCCATAGCTCTGGCGACATCGAGAGCCAGCCGAAGAGCGCGAGCCGTGTCTACCACGACGCCGGTACCACCGTGCAGAAGCCGGTGCAAGCTACCTCGCGCCATGTACTGGGAAACAGTCGCCAGTTGAGGTGGCTGATTGACGCAGCCGAGGACCGGCAGAACGTTAGGATGCGAGAAGATCCTCAGCTTCGGGAACTCCTCATTGAAGTCCCGGGAGATACGCGCCGTGCACTCGCGAACATTCAGAATCTTGGCGACGATGTCGTTGTTCTGCCACCGTCCCCTCCAAGTTTCGCCGCTCGGTGTGCTCGCGAGATGCGTGTGGAGAGACAGATCTGCCATGCTGATCCCTTTGTGCCTCGATAGAGTCGCGTCTCCTGGTGGGAATAACATGGGAATATCGAATGAATATGGAATAATTTAATTAACACGGAATTTCATATTAATATGGAAAGAACATGGAGCGCGTAACTTATCCGTTGAGCGTCTCGAGAAATCTGTTTTAGGGTTTAAGAAGTACTCACGGCTCCTGGTCTTCAAGCCCAGCCAGCTCTGATCTTTGAACTGGATCTTCTTCAGGTCCTGGCCATATTCCACCGCCAAGTCTGACGAAACGAAGAACATGTTACTTGTGCAAATATGAAAAATATCGACTGCTGATACCATCTTCTACATACCATGCAGTCTCTTGGCCACGACACCCCTGGCTTTATCAAGGGGAGTGTCGCCGTCCTTGTTAGCAATCGATACGAGAGCACCGGCGGCGACCAATTCCTCCGCAACTGCTTGGTCTCCCCAGAAACAGGCGTAATGCAAGGCGGTATTCCCATGCTCGTTTGTAACATTTACATCGGCACGATTTCGGAGTAGCTGCAGATAAGATTACAAGTTATCTACTTTGAGCAGGACGGCTTCAACCAAAGCAAACAGAGCGTATTGACAAATATCTTTTTACCAATTGCACTATCTCTTTGTGGCCATGCGCCGAAGCAAGATGCAAGGGTGTATCATCACCTCTGTTGGTAGCATTAATACGTGCTCCTCTGCTGACAAGCAACTCTGCCAATTTTAAGTGGCCTTCTTTACAACACCAGTGAAGCGGACTAAATCCGTGGTCATCGCTGTACACATAAAGTAACATATTTGAGTAAGATAAAGCGTCGTACAATAAAAAGAAACTAAAGCCCAAATTATCAGACATATTGTCCACAGCCAAATACAAGCAGTTTCTCAGAAATATCAATCAAGAAACACGACTCGTCACAGATGAAAATTTTGCCTGTATAACCACATCAAACACTTATTTAATATTTCCTGATAACGAAATCTTATATAAATTCATGAGCAGTCCGCCTTCTAACGCATTCAAGAGACACTTCTCATAAAGAACACTCCCTTTGCAGAGAGCCATATGACCATTCGGCAGGCCTAATTATAGAATCTGAGAAACATATCCGACTGTAAGTCTCTCGTCTATAAAAGGAATTTTGAGGTAATCACCCTTGATTCATATCATGCTCGGTGTCGTCCAGCCAGACGCGGACTTGCATGGCATTGCCCTCGCGACACCACTGAAATATATCTTCCATTTTTCTTGCCGTTATATCATAAAACCGAGGCTAGTAAACACAGGCGAGAGAACGAGATATATCAGAGCGACTGTTCGTGCTCCCGAACCGCTAGCCGTCATACGCTAAATATAGCCATATTCGTAACACTAACACACGAGCACAGTGGCAACCTTATTACTCGCCACACACGATTCTCTTACGCAGGAAGGAAACTATGATGTGTCAGTCGCGGTAGGCGCGAGCGCACACGAATATCGTGTAATCTCTGATCCAACGGTTGTATAAAGTTGCGCCGGTTAGGCGAGTGACCATATACGATGCGGTCAACACACAGGACGACGGACTCTGCCCACATCAGATCACAGTGGGCGGTCACTGCTATCCCCTTTTACGCCACGACGTCCTTGACGTGAACCGAGATAAGAGACGTCGCGACGGCATCTTCAGCGACTCGTGAGACGCCAACTAGATCCACTTTTGCTCGTTGTAAACTGGCAGCGTGGGCCCGATCTGTCATTGTCGGTAAAGCACCAATAAAGCCACTTCTACACTTCTCTGCACTCTCGCATCCATCCTTTTCTTTCTCACTCGAGCCTCGAGCTGCTCCTATCTCGCTTCGAGTGCACAGATCGCGTGACTAAAGCCCGTGTTACACTACCGCGTTGCAGATGCGGATTGGATCGCTTCAATCTGGCTGCTTCAATCTGATTGGCTGGTCAACGATTCGCAATCCGCAATGCCTGATGTGATACAGAGCTTGAACCAGCATTTTCCGGACGAGCGACAGGAGTCAACGAAAATGACGATAAGCTCGGCTGACGGATGCCCGACTGTCCAGGGGAACAGGTGATCCCAGGCTGCTGTAACATGGCTGGCTTTAATATGGAAGAAAATCTCGAGTACTGGCTGAAATGCCTGGAGGAGAACGATCAGAAGGTATACTACGAGGCGCAGAAAGAACTATTCAACATCTGCCAGAATTTGTTGAAATCGCCGAGCAATGACCGATATCGCGAGGTACGTCTCGACAATGAAATCATCATCCAGAAGATTCTACCAGCTATCGGCGCCATGGAGTGTTTGATCGAGGTCGGCTACGTCGAGGTACGTATTCGATCCGAAGAACATTTCAAACCTCTCGGTTGTTCTTCAGTCGTTCCAATTAGTAGAATATATCAATAGATAAATGATAACCGACAGCTCGGTATGTTTACTTTGAATGTCACGATACTTACTTTTTTTTACAATATTTACATTAAATGAGAAACATACAACAGGATGGCGAGCGTTTATTTTTCCCACACAACGCGGCTCTCTGGAGGATCCAATGTTTGTCGCAAATGTTGCGTACCAGACTGCAGCAATCTGTAACTACAATCAAGGGGTTTAATAATAGGAAGAAATTCTTTGAGAATATTATTAACCGTCACAAGATTGTTTTGCTTTACGAGAATGAGGAGTTGCAAAAAGAAGCTATGAAGTTGATACCTATCGATTCATTAGGAATGAAATCAGTGAGAACATTTAGGGAACTGCAAAGGTGATTTAAGTCAGACCTGCACTTCATACACCTTTTCTACAGCAGATTATTTATTTCAATTAATTCGTTTATTTTGCAGGTCTTGTAAAATGTATGATTCAGCGGCAACTACTTCTACAGACGTTAAGAAAGAATTGTCCCTCCGAGACTTTCTTCTGGTCACGTTCACAAGCTGGTTTAAACGAGAATTCTTCAAGTGGGTCGACGTCCCAATGTGCCCAGTGTGTTCTATTAAATGTATATACCTAAATGCAATATCAAGTTCAGATGTTCAATGTTCAAGGGTAGAAATGTTCAGGTAAGATTTCTCCAAATACGTTCCAACAAGACCATGTGTTGGGCTGCGGAGTGCGAGAAATAATTAATAATCGTTAGCAATTTCAATCTCGGTGAGCAGCTTACGAGATTGTCTGTATGATGTTAATTCAACTCTAGATGTCCAAAGTGTCGGGAAAAGGTCCCGTTTCCTCGTTATTCGCATCCGAAACCGTTGTTGAAAACGAGACGCGGTCGTTGCGCCGAATGGGCTAACGTGTTCACGCTTATGTGCCGATCATTGAAATACGACGCACGACTTGTATATGACGAGACAGATCACGTTTGGACGGAGGTATGCATCGGATTATCAAGCGATATTCTCGGCAGATATCTTGCGATAAAGTCTGAAATACCGTTTGTAATTTATAATTTTTCTATATCAGGTGTGGTCACCGACACGGAATAAATGGATTCACGTAGACCCGTGCGAAAACGTGGTGAATAAGCCGTTGATGTACGAAAAGGGATGGAACAAAAAGCTGTCATATATAATAGCCTACTCGAAGGACGAGGTGCAAGATGTCACATGGCGTTACACGCGGGATCCGAAAGCCGTCCTGAAAAGACGAACAGTGTGCACCGAGGAATCTTTGATAAAAGTTATCCGAGCAATGTGCAATGTGCGACTAAATGCTGCTAACTGTAGCGCAGCACGTAAGAAATACGTCATCAATCGAACTCTGTGCGAGCTCGCTGGTATGATATATACACCGAACTCGCAAGACGAGGATTCCGAAGAGACCTACGAAGGGCGATCCTCGGGTTCTCTCTCGTGGAGAATAGCACGGGGCGAGATTACGTCTATGGACAAGAATAACCTGGTATGAATATGTTCTGTGCTTTAAAACTAGCATACGTAGATCTTCAAAGTGTGTGTGAGAAAAATTCTCTGTCTTGCCTTGGATTTTTAGAAATGAAAAATTCAAATAATATTCGCGTTACTTTTTTTTGTTTCTGTAGAAAATTGTTACCAAAAGGAATTTATATTACTGTTCACTCGTTAAGTTTATCTTTTTGTTTAGGATAAAAATATAGAGAAGAATTATATTTGGGATATCTCCAAGTATGGGCAAACGTTTGAATTACGATACAATGTCATTCAAGATATATACGAAGTTGTACGTAACGATGGCACCTCTTTAGAGCAAATAAATGGATGGTTAGAAGGGATCAATTCCACATGTGGTGGAGTATTTCGTAAAACAGAGGACGACTGGAAAATGGTCTACTTAGCACGATCTGAGGGAGCGAAATACGGACGTGTTACATGGACTTTCAAAATTACAAGTCCTGAATTATATATAAAGACATTTAACTTGAAAGCTAAGACGCAGGTATTTCACAAGGCTAGTGTGTCTTGGGAAATCGAAGCTATCTTTGATGACAATAGAACTACCGTAATACCTATTGCCCAAAGCAGTGATTTTCATACGAAAAAAGTGGAAAAAGCTGTGAAGTTAAATTTAAGTGCAACACTATCTGGCGGAAAGGATGGAATTGCTTGGCAGCATGCCCAACTTTTTCGACAAAGTATGGAAAGTGCAGAGGAACCATCTATGCTAATTACGATTCAACTGGAAAATCAATGTGCATGATTCCTATGAACTACGTTCTAATTTTAACAATAGAATCATTGTATAGTAAATTATTTGTGAGATAATTGCATTTGTATTATATAAATATGTATAGTATCATTTCATATACTTAATTTTATGGTATTCATATGAGTACAAAATGTATAGTTGTATATTGATGTATTTCCATTTATATCTTGGCATATGGTATATGGCATTAAAAATTGTAAAGTGATATTAAATAATAGCCTTCTACAGTCTCATTAAAGATCATACATATGAAATATATTGTCATATGGAGACAACCAAAAGATACAAATTTTGTGACATCATTATTTATATATGTCAAAATTAAAATATACAAAAAAAGTTGACAAGAAGAAACCTACTATGTTGCGCGATGCTCATGTGTGTTGCGACTCGATGCCATCATTGACATCACTACTTCCACTACTGGCAGTGAATTTTGGAACGCAGCCCTTGATATCTAGGAAATGTTAAATCTTTTCTAGGGAAATATATTTATATTGTCAGGCGTGAAATCTCTATCTTCTGGCGCGAACTGTTGCGCAGTTTGTCACTTGTTTTAAACATTAACATAAAGCTGTTATATATGTGTTAATTTATTTATTTTCATTGTGTTATTTATCATATCTTAAGTGCTGTGTGTATTTATCGAAAAATACTTATTATATACATATATGACAATTTTGACTATTCTATCGAATCGTGGTAGAGGTTATGCTGTGAAAATGTGGGAATGACGTGAATTTTCGTTTTTGTCAATAACAATTACAATTAAGAAATTTGAAAGAGAATAATTTCATAATAATGGATCTCGCTGCGACACAAATATATGATGAAGAAGAGATCGAGTGCACTCAAAGAATTTCTCCAACTTTAGAGGGAAAAAATTCAGTACAGATACAGGTTAGTTATCGTTTCTCTTTATACGTTTTCCTTTACATTCTATGCTATACTATTATTCTTATATTGAATGTTATACTTTATATTATATCGTTGTGTATAGAAATTGTTATCTAACTCAAATTTTTTTTATTAATTTTTAAATTTTTATTTTAATTCTTATAATGTTTGTATCTTATATGGTTTAACTTTCTTCATTATTATCTTAAAAATTACTCATCTTTCATATATATCTATATATCTTTTTAACATTATTTCAGGTTGGGGTATTAAGTATTGATTCCACTGAATATGAAATTAAGAGTGGGACCACAAAAATTGGTAGGCAAGGTATCTGTGACATTTGTATCGATAATGCGGTAAGTTCTTATATTATTTTTGTACCAAGTATTAGATTATATTTGACCTTAAAATTAGGCAATTATTATTCTTTCAATATAAAAGTAAAGAAAAAGAAGTGATGAAAACAACCGTTTGAAAAAAGATATTAACTTTATATACAAAATAAAATTGATATTACATCCTTATAAAGATTAATGAATGTTTAAAAATAATATACTTTTATATACAAATTTGTTTCTTATCTAAAGTTCCGTTCTTATGCAGGTGGTTTTATGTAGCTTATTTTCATCAAGGTCAATTGAATTCCAGAATTCTTTATTCCCTAAATTAGCATTACTATCCATGTATATTTTATCGGGGTGAGCAAGATGCAGATACTGAAATTCCTTCTTTGAAGGGTCTACATCGAGCCATTCCACACCAGCAACAGCTGGTGTTCTAAAAAGAAAATACGGAGAAATAAGAATTAGTATTTCATATTATTTAGTACTGTGTGCTATGATATAGTATTTTGCACTCACCCGTTTGTGACAAAAGATATCCATATATCAATTAAATGTTTTTGCATATTAATATCATCTTGTGTAGTAAGTGCAGTTATCCATGGAGTTAGTATTATAGTAAAAGCATCATCACCATGACAGACTCCTATATATAACAATGTAAAATATGAGATAATAGTACATACTTTTTATCTCCCCCCCCCCCTTTAAAATAAATTTTAATTTTTCAAAATATGTCTTTTAAACCAAAGTTTTCTATCGTCATATACAACTTCCTCCCCCAATCCGATATTAATTGACACTGGTATTTCACGAAACGTACCGTAATTTTTATCAGAGTTGCTTAATATTCGAGTCAAGCTGTTCGCGCCTCTGTATGAATAGCGGTAATACCAGACTGGATTCTGATTAACTTCAGCTTGCATTCTCGCGGCCTTTTCACTGTCGTATATAAAGAAGCGATCACCCGCCATTTCTACCAGTGGTTTTACGTTTTCTATATTTATTGTTCCCGTTCCGAAATAATGTTCCTTGATGAGACGACAGATTTCGACGTGCTTCTCGCTGGGAATAGTGTGCTTAAAATCAAATAAAATCGGGCAGATAGTTTCCCATTGGTTGTTCAAGTCGTTCAAAGTATCAACCTTATTGATAAACACTGCAATAATAAATTAACACTAACCAAAATCTATCCACTAAACATTCGTAAGAATCTATTTTAGTATTGGAAGCAATATTATTACGTGATATAGGAAAAAGGCCTTCATCCTTCACTGTACTTGTAATCCAAGGTACATCTTGTACGTCCCCACTGGTTACAATTTCCACAGGTGTTCTATCGATAAAGCGTATATCGCCAGATTTCTCAACTACTGGCCCGAAGGGAGTGAAAGGATTCATTTCGAACGGCTGAAATAGATTGAGTAAAGCTTTTCTTTGTACATTCAAAAATTTCATCGACGTTCCTCGTTACTGGATGTTATAATGACAAAACTAGATTCACCATAAATTCAGACATAACTCTTAGCATCGCGTTAGCCGGACGATATCTCAAGCAGCGTATCATCTCTGTAGAACTAACTGTAGGACATCCCATCAACTCGCCCAATTTTTTGGCCTTTTCCAGAGGCTTTTCAGTTTGCGTCCAAGAATCGAATGCCGTACCACTCATCGATATACCTCCTATCCAATGTATATTTATACGGACGAGGTAATTTGGTAGTCGTATCGTTTGCACGTTGCATTGTTATCTTAATCGTAAATAAAATGTTACCTTGAAAAAGCCCCGCGCTCATTGGCGACAAATAATGATAATGCACACTTGCAGCGCCAGCACTCGTACCGATTAGAGTCACTTTTTGTGGGTCACCGCCGAACCATTCGATATTATCTGATACCCAGTGTAATGCCATACTTTGATCTTTTAAACCCATGTTACCGGGAACTACTTCATCCTCCGTGCTGAGGAAACCTGCCATTTTTTCAAGATTATTTTAATAACGTCGGTAATAAGAAGACGAACGAGGATACAACGTTTATTATACTATCACCACTGTTGTTATTTAAATTGATGTAATTCAACGATAAAATTATCGTATCGAGTTCCACAACAGTGCAATCTGAAGCAGAGACTTTGAAATTTTACACGATTTTTATTACATTGAGCTACGTCAACTGATTCACTCTGTGCAATTCTGGACTTTGTATTTGTCAATTTTGCAAGTCAACAAGTCATCCGTCATTGGAAAATTAAATATCTCATATTATCTTAATCGACGTTAAAAGCTTCTCAAAATATAGACTTTAAACTTCATTTCCGTTTTTAAGCAGCTCTGTATCATAATTATTTACAAGCATTTGAAATTTCTTAAATTTTTCCTGTCCCTCTTTTTCTTATTCTCTTTCTTCTTACATATTAGGGTCGTATAGAGAATAACATAATATTTCTCACAGTTATTATGACATTACATACCCAATGGTCCCAAACGATAGTTAAAGGTGACAAATATAATGTCGTGATCCATGAGATGTCCCATGGTTATATCGCTGCCGGATCCAAATTGGAAGCAACCACCATGTATCCAAAAGATCACTGGCATAAGTGTCCTAGGTGCTGTCTTTTCTTTCATTGGTACATAAATATTTAAGTATAGGCAGTCGTCAGATCCTGTGGTAGAATATCCATCCTTCTTCATTGGGTTGTATTGCAGACATTTAGATCCAAATTCTGTAGCCGATAGCTCGCCAATCCATGCTGGTATTGCACGAGGGGGCTGCGAGTAAAAGAAACATATTCGTAATGATACGCTTGGTTAAGCAATTTTTTTTATAAATATTCAATGCGGAAAAGACAATTCCCTAATAGTTTATCTGAGAGCAACAAGTAATAATAATAATTTAAGTAGTATTTAATACTATGTTTCGCATGTCTACAAATGCGAAATTGCTGCGTGTTAGCATATCTGTTATCTATAGCAAAATTCATGTACTCGTTTTATATAATTTTAATAGATATTTCTGACATTTATTTACAATGAATGTTATTCTTGTTAGCCGCCTACCTGAAATCGTCTTTTCCCAACCGGTGGAAGTGCGTAAGGTATTCCTTCGTACGCTTCGTACTGCCTGCTGCTATTCTGTGACTTTTTGTAGTAGCCCTTCAATTTTCCTATGGGTGTCCTGACCCTTGGATTTCCCATATCCAGAGTCGCGTGAACCGCTAAAGCCAAGCAAGTCAGTAGGACGATCAGCACTTGTCTAGTCGACATTGTTCTTTGTTAATGTGGTGTTTTCTGAACAACCTACGACGAACTGAGCCTCTTCCTCAGTTAACTAAATGTTAAGTAGTTACATGATTGTTATCGTCTTCCGTCACATATGCGTATTGATTAGATAAAAGTGGCATTGCGATATATAGCCAATCAGGAGCCGATTTTGAATCATACATATCATGCTCGTGTACACGTGCAATAATACATGTATTGTGTTTTTCATCTCGGAAAGGAATATCTCGACAAGTGATTGGCTATAACAAATAATGTTAGTAAATATTCTCGATACTATAGATATATGTTTTCACTTATGATAAATATGTAAATTCTTATTTACACATTTCTTATTTACTTTGCTAGAATAGTCTACTATGTGTGTCTATTACGTCGTTCCTAAGGTTTAATCGTTTAATTCCAGGTAGACACGTAATCAAAGAACATGATCAAATAATAAGACATCGATCTCGTTACTGAATCCTAAAATAAATTTGATAAATCCGAAACAAATGTGACTCTCGAGTCTCTTCACTCTCACGTCGATAAAAATAAGATATAAAGGGTAATTTCGTCCAATTGGAATATCTATCATTGGTTGATCACTTTTCGTATAAGCAAAATGAGTATCAATTTTTTAGTCAAAAATGCAGAAAAATCTCTTAAGTTTTCGTGAACTTCTTTGATGCAAAGAAGCCATTTGTCATGAAAAAGGATAACATTGAATTTGCGCGCACAGCTGCAATGAATATATTTTATTAAAGATTTATAAGAAATAATGAATATATATAATATATATAAGAAATAATGAATATATATACGGTCATTATTATTGGTTCATGAGAGATTCAAAATTCTTCTTTATTTGGGGGTGTATGTCTCAACTTATTCTCATTGAAATTGATCGAATTCCAGAACTCCTTTTCTCCCAAGTTAGCACAACTGTCCATATTAATTTTAGTGGGACTCTCAATATGTAGATAATTAAGTTCCTTCTTAGTGGGGTCCAATCTGGGCCATTTAACACCGGGAACTTTCGGGATTCTGAAACAAACGCAGTAAACGACGATGAGTATTCTAGCTATGTTGACTATTGCACATGATACGTTTTATACTCACCCATTTGTAGCGAATGATACCCAAATATCGATCAAGATTCGTTGCATATCATTATCTTCCTTTTTTATCGTTGGATCTATCCAGGCAGTGTCTAATATGAGGAACACATCGTCACCATGAGAGACTCCTACGCATAAGAGTAAAATATGAAATATTAAATCCCAGGTAGAACTTTTCTTCTACGAATGTAAATTGTGTATAAACAGATTCTTCAAGATCTCTTGAGATAATTCTGAGATTTCACAAGGACATACCGTAATCGTCTATCTTTTTGCCGGCAAGAATGTCGCTCAAGCTGTGCATACTTTTGTACGAGTAATAATAATACCAGACTGGATTCTGATTTACCCTGGCCTGCATACGTGCGGCTTTTTCGCTGTCAACCACAAAGAAGCGATCCCCCGCCATTTTGATCAATGCTTCCGTATTTGCCCTGTCTATTGACTTTGCCCCGAAATAATGTTTTTTGACACGACGAACAGTTTCGACATGTTTCTCTCGTGGAATGGTGTAATTAAAATCAAGGAATTCTGGACCGATAACGTCCCAGTTGTCGTTCAATTGTTTCAGATAAGAATCGTCATAAATAAACTCTGCAATAATGTATTAGTACAATTACCATCGAAATTCTTTTGATATATATATATATATATATGTATGTACATATCTAAAATGAAAATAAGTAGATTTTATGCGAAATAGTGATGAATTGTGATTTGAAATGCCGTCGTTATCAGTTGGAGCTATTGTAATTCTGTCCAAAATATATCGCATTGATTTGAAATTACATTCGTGTATGTGTATGTGTGTGTGAACATCTTGAACAGAATTGTAATAGTTTCAACTAATAACGGCGGCATTATAAATCATAATTCGTTATTATTTCATATAAAAAATTCTTCTTTTCAGATTGACATAATTCAGCGAAGAATTGTTGTATCGAATTTCTCAGAAGTGCATTTTGAAAAAGAGACTTTAAACTTTCAACCTCTTTTTATCACATTGTATTGACACGTGTCAATTGATTCACTTCGTGCAACTCCGAAAAGACATTTATCAATTCTGCAAGTCATCATTCTGTCATCCATTAGAAAAATAAACATCTCACTCAACCGGCATTAAGAGTTTCTTAAAACATACTTCAAGTTTTATTTTCATTTGTTAAGCAGTTCTGTATCATAATTATTTACTGCTTTACAAGTATTCGAAGTTCCCTAAACTTTTCCTATTTTTCTATTGTGTCGCTTTTTCTTTGACCACATATGTATATATGTGCACACACACACACATATAACAATATCTCTTTTTTTCTTAATTATGCGCGTATTATCTTACCGGCTACAGGATAAAGTCCTTCTTCGCTCACTACACTTGTAATCCAGGGTATGTCCTGTACATCCCCACTGTTTACAATTTCGACAGGTTTCCTATCTATGAAAGGAGAATCGCCAAACTTCTCTGGCACCGGCCCAAAGGGAGTAAAAGGATTGTAAAAGAACGTCTAAAATAACAGATCGTATTAGAATCTGCTTCTTTCAGTGCTGTGTTGAGAATTGTGTTGTCGTTGCTCATTAAAAGATACTAAAATGAGGAACGAGAGAAACACACCATAAATTCACTGGCGTCTTCTACGATAACATGGGCAGGACGTTGTCTCAAACAGTCTATCATATCTCTCGTGTTAGTTGTAGAGCATCCCATCAACGCACCCATTTTTTTGGCTTTCTCCGAAGCATTCTCAGTTTGTGTCCAACAGAGGAAAGCTGTACCGCTAATCGATATTCCCCCTATGTAGTTGTAAATTGCGCGCAGATTAGATCATTTAGTTTCCGCGACAGTTATATTAAAGTATCATTTTTAACCTGGTAATCATGTTTACACATTGCGTTATCTTACAAAACATTACCTTGGAAGAGACCGGCGCTCATACGCGATAAATAATGATAATGTACGCTTGCACCGCCAGCACTCATGCCGCTCAATGTTATTCGTTTTGAATCACCACCGAACGACTCAATGTTCTCCGATACCCAACGTAGTGCCATACTTTGATCTTTTAAACCCATATTGCCGGGAACTACGTCATCTTCCGTGCTCAGGAAACCTAGTGTTTTTCCAAATAACTTGTATCGATAACAAAAAGTTGTCGAGCGAATTGTCGAGCTATTATAGAATCTTCCGAGTTAAATATTATTCGTCTAGTCGTTCCGATATTGATTTGTGCAACGAACTTATCAAGATCGTATCGGCAATAATATTTCTCACAGACGTCATGATGTTACGTACCCAATGGTCCCAAACGATAATTAATCGTGACAAGTATAACGTCGTGATCCATGAGATATTTTGCGCCCGTCATCATGCCGGCTCCAAATTGAAAGGCGCCACCGTGGATCCAGAAAAGTACCGGTAGTGGAGTTTTATTTTGGGATTTTTCCCGTACCGGCACATAAATATTCAGGTACAGGCAGTCTTCTGCACCTTCGACTCTCTCCATGGGATCATATGGTATTTGAGTGCGTTGAATACACGGGGAACTGAATTTTGTAGCTGGTAATTCGCCAACCCATGGTGTCGTGCGTTGGGGAGGCTGCGAGAGAAAAAATGACTTAAGAACATCCTTAAGACTCAGCTATTTCAGTTGTCTCGGCCAGTCGGACTGATTTTACTACGTCATAGGCGAGAAATGATACGTTTTTTTGCGACATATAGCTATTATTTTTTTGTAGTTTCCCTGAAAAGGAAAAAAAAAACTGTCACGGCCACCTGAGTACAGCTGAAAAATGTTCCATTATTTCAAGAATTATTTTGCGATTCTACGTGATATGTCGCACAAATATCTCAGTTTGCCGTACATTTTACAGGTTTCAAGATTACGAAACCACCATATTTTTTCAGGAAAAATGGAGAAAACAAAGTTATATGCCGTAAAAAATTTACTGCATGTCATTTCTGTGACGCTATAAACCAGTATGGCTGTCGAGAAATAATTCGAACGTGAATATTTGTCAAGCAAAAAATGCTAATAATGGTAAGCTAGTCTCTTTAAGCAAAATGACAAATAGTTATGCCTCTATAACGCCATGTAACTTCAAAAATTATCATTATTCTCACGATTTGCTCACCTTAAATCTCAGTTCGCCGACAGGTGGTAACGCGTAAGGAATTCCTTCGTACGCCTCATACCGTCTACCATTCTGCGATGTTTTGTAATAACCTTTCAGTCCTCCCAAGGGAATCTTAATTCTTGGAGCTGTCTCGTCTGAATTCACGCAAACGGCTAGGCCGAAGCAAAGTAGAGCGGTCGGCAGTTTTATTAGCATTTTCCGCGATAGATATGCTATCCTTCGTGGCTATAAATTTAATAAGTTTTCATCGGTATCGGCTCGTTTAATATATCCAGTACTTTTTTTGTTCGACTTGCTGTTATATAAATGCAAAATGCTAAATAATCTACTGTTATATAAATATTTGAATTATATATTCAAATGTGTTACAAGAAGTGTGATAAGAAGCTTATATAAATATCTGAATTATATATTCAAATGTGTTACAAGATGTGTTATAAGAAGCTTATTTCGAGCAATTATCTCGACAAAAATTATTATTGACATTAATAGTCATGATCGCGCAAAGAGCAAGTTTTATTGTGAAATTTGGATTTTTCTGTTGCTATTATATACTATAATATGCAAAGTATTGATAATTAACTAGTGCAAAGTCAAAAGCTTTCAAAACTTTCAATATATATTATTCTTGAAAAACAGATGGAAATTTCTTGCTGGAAATTGTGGATTTAAATTTTATATATTCACATGACTTGCGATAATAAGAACTACTAACGTTTGTTTAGTTTACATTGTTTAGTTTACCTTGAAACTTATTTATATCACCTTGAAGCTTATTTCGTGTATATCTTGTTACACTTGTATTTTTAGCCTTTTAATTGAAATTTATTAATTAATCATAATTAAATATAATTAAATAATAAAACATAATTAAATTATGATATATTTTATCTTACAATGATTTTATAGTTAAGTCTACCGAGTAAAGTTTATTACTCGATAGATTTCCAACAAAAACGTGATGGGAAATGTTATTCTATTACTAGTTTCCAGGTGAAAATTTTTGAACACATACAGACGTTTTTATAAACTCCACGCAATCTGTAATGGTTCATTTGAATATCAGGCCAAATAAAATCAATCTTAGATTGACCCTGTATCACTTATCTGCATCTTGCGGTGACTCTTTTCGAGTATATTTTTATCATTTATTTATTAAATAACCTATGGGTTAAAATCTGTTTATGTGAGTATGAATTTGAATTTCTTCTAGATGGTGTCAAATATACATGCGGAGATCGAAGCTGACGGAGGTCAAGGTTCAACATGGATCTGCGATTTGCAGTCCAAAAACAAAACGAAGCTTAATAATGTAATGTGCTATATATATATATCTGCACTTTTTTATTACTAATAGCATCTAGTCATTTGTCTTCATATTGTCTCGCTTATCATTCATGCTATCGATATAACTTTTTATATAACTCTATTTATGTATGTACAGATAGATAATCGAATGAATTGCAGTAGTTTAAATAAATTGCGTAAGCATTCCACTCATTTACATTTTGCATGAAAACATAGTCGTTTTACTGTTTCGTAATTTCTAGACACGACATGCAATGATATAACTAGGAAACAGTTTTCGTTGTAAGTGAGCTATTAAAAAAAAGGAAATTTGAAGTCTTAAAAATTGTTATTTTCTTTTATTCGTCAATCCAATTTCATCGTTATTTCCTTTTAATATTAAAATAATATTTCACTGATTAAATTAATATTTTTGAATGTAATTTTATTCTGTATGTTCTCTCTTTCGCTCATTAGCTAATCGAAAAAAAATTATTGAGAATTACGGGAGGGGCTGCAGCCCTCATAGCTCCCTCTTGGCTATACCATTGGCGACATGAATATAAAATAAGAATTCCTGTGATATTTATAACTTGCAAAAAATGTCTTTCAATGCATGGAGGTTATTGTTAAATTAATTGTTTCAATGTTTGGATTATTATAATTGGTAAAATAATAATATATATGTATATATATTGTCGCAAAGAACACAAATCGTTAATTTGTTATTAAATTATTCTGCTGCTCGTTTCAAACAGTATGCAGTTACACGGAAAAATATTAGTTTTAAATCAAGAATAGAGAGATTCATATATAGCAGGAATATTATAATCTTTTTAGAAGATATTTAGTCTTGAATTGAGTTCAAGTAATACTTGTATCAATATAAATTCAATCAAATCAAAAATCAAATCAAAGATTAGAGATCTTCTAAGAAGATTACGATATTCTTGCTTATATATGAGAATATTCACTCCTAATTTGAGATGAATTTTTTTTCCCGTGCAGTAATAATCCCGTGTATGACAAACATTTTAATCTGACGGCCACTCGTCGCAGATTATTCCTATTAGCATCTTATGCATGTTGCGTATGCATTGCGATTTCTTGTTTTGCCTAGTCTGGGATTATTCGCGGTGTTGAATTAAATCGAACTCATATTTCTATTCTGCGATAACTTTCCACTATTTTAAGTTATATAAATGTGTACAAAGCTTTAGTAGTTAACATGTTTACTGCTTAGCTGATAATACTGAAGCTAATAAATACGGGAGAAAAACTAAACATTACTAAGTATTACTCATCAGTTTTAATAAGTTTTGAATATGTATGGAACAGCTGAAAAATATACGTTTCACAAGTAATTCTCTTCGAAAAAATACAATAATTTCATCGGTTTAATAATTTTATTTGATGATATATTTTTTTGCATATGCACAGTTAGAATTGCGCCCGAATCGTATGTATGAATTGAGAGATGGAAGTGTCATTGAATTTGGTAAAGTGCGTGCCGTTTACCGCACTTATCGTCCAATGCACGACGTAGTGATACCGGAAACACCCGTACCAACACTGCGAAACGTTGCTAGATCAATAATTCCGAACACCCCGGATTCATCCATTGTGAGTATTTCTTTAAATACAAAATTAATTTTTACGCAAAATTGCTTTTATATAAAATTAGTTTGAATTAATATAGTCAGGATGTTTGCTCGATGTTTTTAGAACAATTCATCTTCGAACGACGACGGATCCGTCATCCTCGGAACACAAACGGAGAAGGGAAGTAATGTCTTTCGACGGCCGCTGCTTCCGCAGCAACATCAATCAACGAGCATCGATAAAAAGAATACTTCTTGTGGCGTCTCTAGGAGCGAAAGCGACGATTCGCAAATTGATTTTCGATTGCATGTATCTGCTAACGACAGTAGCGGACGGACCGGTGGAGTTAGCATATTTGATATGGAAACGCAGAAAAACGAGGAAAGCCGTAAGGCAGTAGCATCGAGCTCTATCCATGACATGGAGACGCAAAATGTATCTACGAACGTGTCTAAATATTCCGAAACGCATGCCACGACTGATAAGCCGTTAAAATTCGACCTCCGCGATAAAATGACTGGAAGTTACGCGGTAGATATCAGCGATATGGAAACGCAAATTTACATGAATGCTAATGAGCAACGGCGTGCTGAAAATAGCGAGTCCGATGCAGCGGCGAAGAAATCCACGACGAATATTCACGATCTGGAAACACAGAATTACATCATCGTTATCGCTGGAAATACTCGGGATGCACCTGCGAAGAAATGCACAACGAGTATTCACGATCTAGAGACGCGGGATAACCTCGTGGATGCCGCTAAAATAAGCAGCGTGACTCGGAAAGCAGCGAACGATAAGACCAAGTCTCGCACAGCGGATATGGATCGAATTGAGCGCGATATTCACGACTTGGAGACGCAAAAGCTCGACAATGAGCGTACTGTCGAAGATATAAGCGATATGGAAACTCAGATAGCGGCAAGTCGCGCTGATAAAAAGGACGGGAATGAGAATAGTGATGCGCCTGTTAAGAGTAACACGAATTCCAGAGCCAGTAGTCCGGGACTCTTGTATTTATCCTCGCCGGGAATCAACGAGGACTGTCCGTCGTCGCCGTTAAACCAGAGCGTTCATGTGCTCGAGTCGTCGAATTTACTGGAGTACTTCGGCGAGGGGATCGATCAACCAGAAGGAATACAACAGCATAACGCGTCCACGCCGAAGCCGTGCTCGAAAACGTTGCACAAGAATACAGGAAGTACAGACGCATCGGACAACGGAAACGATAACGAGATAAATAACATTCACGACCTTCCCACTCAACGTAACGACAGCAGCTCGAGAATCTATTCGTCGGACGATTCGGAAACTAACGTAAAGAAGGAGGTTGTAAAGCGCAAGGTTTCGAAGAAGGCACGCAAGAAATCTCAACCGAAACAAATCAAGGACGATTCGGAAACGGACGCTGAGGAGTATTTGGAGGAACTTGCCAGAAAGCAGAGTGGATCTTCGAATAAAATGCGCGACGGGGAAAATAGAAACGATTCTGACGCGACTGTCGATTCCGACGATATATTCGATATGCTCACGCAACCATCGAATGATCATTCTGCTAAGAACACGAATTCGAATTTGCCGACCAACCAACCGTCGAAAACTATCATAAGCGATGCAGTTGCCGACGACACCATGGCGGCAACGCAGAAGGCAGAAGACAAGTGCGGTCGGGATGACCGATCGCATATATCTTCGGCGGACGACGCAGCTCAGCTTCTTTTGCCGCGTAAAGCTTCTCCGAAGGCTACGGTTAATTCCAAGGAGCCTTTGGTGAAAAACAATCGGAATGACGCGAAAGATACGGCACCTACGCACGTTGTACATGTAAACATCGATACATTTGACGCGATCGAATCAGATAATCGTTGTCGTTCGTCGCCGAATCTCGATTGCGAAGATCTGAATTACGAGACTGCACCCACTCAAGTGATCGGCGAAGTCGCTGCGGAGAGAAATCCGACGAGCAGGACTTCCGAAAGCGGCGTGAAAGCTGCCGAATCTGCGAAGGTGGACTTGAATGACACCTTGGAGCGAAATCTCGAGGAAATGTTCGAGGATGTGAATAACGATAGCATTCACGAGGGCCCGTTGATGTCGACTCAATGCTTGGAGGATATGCTACAGTCCTCGGGATACGATGAAGACTTGGCCTCTAAAAATGAAATCATCGTGAACGAGCAAGCGTCCTCGGCTGATACGTCGTCGAAGTCGGGAAGGAAAAGCAATCGGTTCTCACGCATCGTAAAGGCGAGCGAGGTAAAGAAAAATAATGCGGACGAGACCGATTCGCAAAACTCGGATGCTTATTTTGCTGGCATTACTTCGAAACGAAAGAGAAATATTATAAAGGATACCCAGGATCTGATAGATTCCGCGGAGGCCTTGATATCCTCTTGCGAAGTTCCCGACTCCCCGCGGAAGTCTAAAGAGAAGGCTAAGGACGAGGCTAAGAGCAGCGTGCCTGCGAAATCTGACAAAGGGGTAAAGAAGATCGCGAAATCTAAGAGTCAAGCCGGTGACGTTTCGACCGACAAGGATACCGTAAGCAGGACTACCTCGGGCGAGAAAAGAACCGTTCAAAAGACAAAGCTGGTGAAACAGGAAGACGGGACTTTCGCGTTGGAAACGAGGGAGAGAAAAGTCCCGGGGAAAGATTCCTGCGAGGTTGACGTCGATCACACAGTGGGAAACATTGCGAGCGGTCCCGGCGTTCGCGCACCTTGCCCGTCAAGTAGCAGGCAAGATGAGTCGAGTGTATTGTACGTGAGTGACGACGACATCCTAACGCGCTTGCCCGCTGTTAGGATATCGGGCACTCTCTCCAATCCGCCGAGTCCTTCTGCGTCGTCGACGTCGACCGTGCGCAGCGTCAGGTCTAAGCGTGGCGTCGCGAAAGGTAGCGGAAAAGACGGGCCGACGAGAAGTAAATCACTGCGCAAACGGAACGAGCCGAGTCGTGCGATTAACGAGTTACCGTCGGATGACAATCACTCCTCAAATGTTAATCTTGAGACCCTGACAAACAACAAGAAGTCAGAATCTGCGAACAACTCGGAGGATTCAGACAGCGCGACGAGTTACAGACGATTCAAACAGATAGCAGATAGAATGTTCGGTACGCAGAGTCATCAGAAGAAGCGAGATGAAG
Organism: Dinoponera quadriceps; assembly: GCF_001313825.1. NCBI lineage: Eukaryota > Metazoa > Arthropoda > Insecta > Hymenoptera > Formicidae > Dinoponera > Dinoponera quadriceps. The sequence goes on from NW_014555944.1 coordinate 1,141,240, forward strand.
GAAACTCACCGGACTCGAGCAAGGTATCTATCGTGTCTGTTAAGAAGAAAGGCATAGGTTCTCCTTCACCCGCCGGCTCGAAGCACAATTCCGGCTTGGAAGAGTCGGGAAATCCTGTACAAACTAATTCAACGCGCTGCTCGGACAAACTCGAACAGAGTAACAGAGTGACTCGGGCGAAGAGCGCGACTGGCAAGCCGGAAACGAGGGCTGCAGCCAATAGGAAGAGGGGTCTCAAAACGACCGAGGCGTGCGCAGGGCAGACCGATTCGAAGAAACGCAAAGCTGACGATCCAGTTACCGAAGTTCCGGCTTCTAGACGTTCTAAAAGAGCTACCGCGAGCACTGCTCGAGCAGACAAGCATTCGCCGAGTACGATTGAGGAAATGGAAGCTGGTACGCGCGAGAATTCCCCGGTGATCGGCGAGTCTTCCTTAAGTCGCAAGGCAGCAGCTTCGGGAACGGAGGAGAATGTCGAGGCCGCGGGATCCAGCGTTACGCGAAACAGACGTAAAGTTAACAACAGCCAGCCAGCCAAGTCAACTATGGATGGAAATAGCAATAGAGATAAACGAGCGCAAAAGAAGAGGAAGGAAATTTTGGCGGTTGGGGCACAGGATAAGACGCTAAAGATTGTGCTGAATCCGATCATCGTAGACGAGGAGTCGCGAGAGGTGGAGATGATCATGACGAGGAAACCTCCGGGCGATATGCGGGATGATAACTTATCGATCAGAGAGGGGAGCAACGTCAGTATATTGCGAAGGGCATCGATAATTAGTAGGAAACGAGCCAACACGATAGCTGATACGAGCTCCTCGATTGAAAGCAGCGCGTCCGACACGAGCGATCGTGAGAGCGTGCAATCTGACGGCATCACGTTGAGGAGATCCAGACGCGGAAGATCCGCCAAAGACGCCGTCCCTCCGCAGCCAGCCTCGGAGAAGAGCGATGTTTTCAAGAGACCTGCTCGTGTCAAGCGGTATTCCACAAATTCGAACGTCGTCGTAGGAAGTGCGACGATCGATGATATTCGAGACAGTTCGGGGAGTGACGCTCCCTTGAACATCAGACTTTCGAGGTCGAAAACAGCCGGCGTTAAGAACACGTGGGAGGTCCGGATGAACGAAGATACACGTAGTAAGAGTAGAACAGAGAAGAACAGCGTTTCCTCAGCAATGAACACGAGCGTAAATTCCTCGTTGCGTGTTTCCACGCCTAGCAGAGCGCGTAGAAGCGCGTCGTCGATGAGCGTTTCCTCACCGTCCGCAGCGAAGCACAGGATTTTGTTCACGGGTATAACGGAGGATAAGTACAGTAAAGTTGTTAAAACGTTAGGTGAGCGTTGGGATCCGTTTTGACACGTCGACTACCATGGGGAGCGCCCGGTGATCGGCATTATGATTTCGCAGTGTTCCATTGATTTGCATGCAATGTGCAAAACTGATTACAGCTGACGGATCAAGTATATAGTCAATAGAGAGCCGATCAAATTGATGAACGAATGTATGTATCGAAAAAAATGTACGTATTCGCTGTAACTTTGGTTGTTCTCCGTCAAATCCCTTTGAATTTTGCAGCAGCTCATAGAGAGATCAGCATGGCAGTCGACGTGTTAAGTAAATTAAAAAAGAAAATCCGCGGCATCGATCGTTACCTCTCTTATTGCCGATAATGCTTACCTTCCAGGTGGATGCAAGGTGGACGAACCGGACAAATGCACCGTTTTGGTCACCGATAAAATTCGCCGGACGTACAAATTCCTATGCGCGCTTGCGAAAGGTGTGCCCATAGTGTCGATCGACTGGCTGAATAACAGTGAATCGGAGGCGCAGTTTTTAAACTGGGAGAATTACATACTGAAGGATCCTGCAACGGAAGCCAAATTCGGATTTCGATTGAGGAAGAGTCTTGATAGAGCCAAGGAGAAAGGGTTACTCGTCGGTTACACGATCGTGTTGACGCCGAACATCGCGCCGCCACCCACAGAGGAGTTAAAAGGCAAGTCAGACTTCTTAATCACATCGTAGAAAACATATTTGGATGGATCTGTAATCGTGCGGATTTCTTTTCTCTTGCAGATATGGTGATATCTTGCGGAGGTAGAGTTCTGTTACGGCCGCCCAAAATATGGCCGGAAAAAGCGATGATAATATCCCGCGTGGAAGATTTGCCAAACGCGAAAAAGTACCTTGCGAAAGCGCCGAAGACTGTCACTGTACAATCTACGGAATTTATCTTGACTGGTATCTTGAGGCAGGAAGTGGATTTTGATAAGTACAGATTAACATAACTTCCTTTCGCAACGATGCGCATTGTTGGTATTGCCATTATCCCATGATCTGGTTATCTTGGGTACCATCTATATTAATTGTTATTCGCCAGCCATGTTAACTCAAAATTTTCTATAATATATATATATATATAAGAAATATTTTCTTCGTTTGTACGGTTAGTATTAGACTTATAAAAATGCTATCGCATTCCCACACAAATAATGGAAGAAAGTACAATTGGTCCCTAAATTTTTATTTTCTACTGGATCGTCAATAGTAAGCGTCTTTTCGCTATTATCTCTTAATTACGCGAACGATGCTGTATTTTTATCAAATTGACAGAACGCAAGAAAAGGTACGTCGATTATTTGAAACTTAAACCAGTGTTACTTATATAAATTATCACGGTTTGCCATATTGATACTTAATTCTCTACGCTAGAAATATTTATATCAAGACATAGGACAACTTTATATTGCGTAAAAAAGTTAACGTTACTTTATAATACTCATATACCATACATAGAGCATTTATTTACGTAAGATACGTATGCGTGAGACGCAAAGATTAATTTTGATATGATTATGTCGATATAATGTACATTGCGAGTTTATATTTCAATAAAACGACAAAAGGAGAACGAAAGGAGAAATAACCAGCTCCGTTGACACAGATGGATAATAATGGGGAAGAAACAATACGCCACACTGAATGAGGGAGGGAGGGGGGGGGGGGACAATATGTCTCGGAACCAAA
>NW_014555944.1:1144276-1150144 GCF_001313825.1 Dinoponera quadriceps
CAAATATATTTGCGAAATATTTATATACTTCTGTGGAGAATGAACGAAAGTGCGTTGTCCTTAACTAGCAGTATTTATTTCTCCGTTAGTTTTCATTACAGTAAATTTGCCGATGTCAACATCAATGTGCGATATATTAGGCGATTTCCGTGCGCGAGAATTTAGAAGTTTTGTCTTACAACTCTCTCTCTCTCTCTCTATCCCAATGACAAATTATCTATTACGTTTCTCGAGAGATATCTTGGAATTATTAAACGTAATCGTCGATTGTACGGTGCCCAATACAACGTGTCACGTTTCTCTTCCGATAGTTGACTTAAGCGGGTCAACTCTTAATTCTCTTTATGCGTCATGCGCGTTTCCTTTCCGTATGCCGTGACACAATTGCTACTCGTTACGGAAACGAATGACAACGAAATTGCTCTTAAACGTTTCTCAACGCACAAGTAAAGAGTATTGTTTAATCGCTCAGGTCACCTAACAGTCATTTGACTGCCATTTACTACATCATATAGATCTCCCTAGCTATGCAAAATGCTAGAGAGATAGAAGAGGAAATACTCAATAATTAATCATAGCTTATTAATGCAGTCGGCGCTTTTTACGCATTTAATTAATCACACTGCGGAAATCAACACACAACCTTACTATCCTATTAAGATAAGAAAAAAGAAAGTGTCATGCAAACTCCAGATTTAGACGAAGTAAGCAGTAGTCCAAATACGATGTATGTTATTTTGTACTCTTATAAATAGCATGATTCGTGCTTCGGACATAATAAATGAAAGAATGATGAAAGGCACGAACTACCGTGCCGATCTTACATTGCGTGCGAACCTACGACTAAATGCATTTTTTTTTCAGAAGATTAAGATCGTGGTGTATATATATATGTATGTATATATTTCTTTGTTTTCTTTTTCCGGTCGTCCTAGCGCGGAGGATGAGTCCTGCGAGATGAGATCCAACTGACAACGCCTGCCGCGAAAATAGGAACGTGCTTCTATCTGAAAATAAAATAATATCTGTTGCATCGTATAACACGTAACGAAAATCGCAGATGAGCGTCGAGTTGCAAGTCGCGTTTGCAGAATATTTTCAAAATCAATCACGAGATGTCGTAAAAAAAAAAAAAACGAGTATATCCTGTGCGTGTCGCAAACAAGAGAGTCAAAGAAAAAGAAAACAGATACGTATACATATGTGTGTGTGTGTATGCGTGCATGAATCACGCTTGAGATAAAAAAAATGACCTGCGTAGTACGCGGCTCCTGGGGACTCGAATACTACGCGTTCGCGGTAATCGGCGCTCCGGATAATTCGCGGTCGAAAGAAAAAGAAAACAAGCGCCGACGATGCCGCGTATCGGCGGAATTCTACGCGTGTGAAAAAAAGGCCCGGGAGGATACAAAGAAAAGCGTAGGAAAAGACGAAGCGAGTGCGCGCGATCGAATGCGACCAAGGTTGCGTTACTTCGATGTACTACACTTTTCAACAATTTAAGCCGCCAATTCGAAGGCACTCGAGTAGCGCAGAGAGAATAACTCTTGAAGCGGCCGAGGCTGATTATCAAAATTAATCGGAGATTGATCGACGATAATCCGACGACGTTCAAAGATTCGCTTATTAGCGCGGAACGACGCGGCCAAGAACACGTCATACGCGAACGAAGTCACTCCGCGAATTTCTCCGAGAGGCCCGAAGTCCTACAAATCGAGGCAGCCATTAATCAACCAATCACGGTGAAGGAATCTTCGCTCTCTTCTTCCCGATCGCCCCGTTAAGTGCTACTCCATCCGTTGAGCAGGGTTTCGGCATCCGAGAGAAGATTATCGACAAGATACGTAGCGAGTGCGACGCGAGATCTTACCCACACGCAGACTACGCCTTCGACTTGCCGCCGGTCTGCCGTTTGTTATGCTCCGAGTTCCTCAGCTTGGTGAGTATCTTTCTGGAATGGCCGCTCGGGTCGAAGTGGTTGGTGTGGGTGACGGCCTCGCGCTTGCTCCTCTGCTTACCACCGTGCCCGGTGAAGATGTGCTTGTCGTAATCGTAGTTGAAGTGCTCGTACTCGTCGACATGCGCCTCGGACATAGCTCTCGAAGTTTGGTTGTCGGGTGCGCTCGGAGAAAACAAGTCGCTGACGTGCGACGCAAAAGCGAGAGACGGGATCGCAGTGGATTCGGCTGCTAGCAGTTCGACCGAAGGATCGGTTCGATACTGAATGCTCCGCGCTCGTCGCCCCACGTTTATATACGCCGCGGAAACCGGCAGTGCGTTTGCGCGCGATGAGCAGTGCCGGTTCTAGCTGGCGGTCGTCGTCACCGACCATGGCGGACGTTTCCCCCGCGCCCCTCTGCGTGCATGTTTGTACGCTCGTGCACGGGCTTGAATGATTTTTCGTACGAGCGGGAACGTTCGAGATTCAACGCGAGGACCAAAGAGACCGCCTCTTACGTAAGCTCGCGCAATTGCGCAACGAGCGAGAAATTCATCGAAAGATGCATAGCGCATAGCGGCCAATAGCGGCGCTCCGATAACGTATCGCGTTCCTACGATCTTCTTACGCCGGATCGTGCAATTTCTCCGCTCGGATCTCGCACTTATATTTTACGCGCAAGAGAAGTCGGACAAATAAGGAATGTCGCAATGAGAGAGATTAACGAAGCCCGTCGTCTACTCGGCGCATCCTCCGAGCGTCCATCGCATTCACGGAAATTCCGCCGAGTTCGAGATCGCGGAATGAAAAAATCGAATGTAATTAAGCGGCCGAAACTGCGCGGCAGGATGTAACAATACACCCGCTGTCTCCCGTTGCCATTCTTGTTGACACGCCGCCGGTGCACCGTCAGCGTGCCTGCAAATGTGTGTGCTCAGCTGCATTTTGCCGTTGCTCGCTTCGTCGGTCGCTCTGTTCCAAGCCGTACCGTCGACACGAAGCTATACCTGGGTGGTCTTCATTCTGAACACGCGAGATCGCCGGCAATAACCAGGTATTCGATATCCGCCTGAGGATAGTCCGAACGAGGTACGAAAGACTCCATCGATGCTGTCCCATTTCTTAGGCGTGGTGACATGAAAAATTTCTAATTAGGCGGTTCCTTTTTAAATATTCACGCATCATTGACCCCCGTGTTACGGAGGATCGCTGTGGATTCATCAAGTTATCAAACGACGATGCATAAATAAATGAATAATTCTTCCGATTGGTCATTTTCGATGTCACCGTGCCAAAGAAACGGGAGGAACGGTATTAACGGAGTCTTCGCTACCTCCAATGATGACGTCACGCCGTTTTACGACGATCATTTCGTTTCTTTTTCATACGTTCGCGACCCTTCTGTCCCCCGTTACTTCCGTTTTTCTATTTACGTCCGAGCAAAAAGTCGATTATCGATAGGCGCGAGGCTGAAGCTTCGAGCACGTGCCAGCTCGTATAGATTTCCCACGCTGCGGTAACGAGATTTCCGAACGCGCCTCCGTCGCATCCAATGCTCTCCGCTCACGTGGCCGGTCTATACGATGGAGAACATACGCGACCTAGAAAATTCCAACACGTAAGCGCTACACCCGGCCGGCCAGGTACGTTGCCTTCTGCTGCGTATCTTCGGCACCGGTATGGTCGCGTGTCGTTGTGTATCGCCGAGTCGAACAAGTACGGACGACGTCGCGACGGCTTTGGGTCTCGAGGCAAAATGACGAGGCTTTTACCCGAAGTGGCGTCATCATTTTTTTATTTCAAAAGTCAGAAAGTTATTTTCGAGCAAAGCGAAGTCTCACATACGCTATATGTTCCGTTTTTAATATCGGGAGGATGGACAAACAGACGGAGAGGAAAATGAGCGAGTTGGTTGTGTGTGTGTGTGTTATTTGGAGAACGGAAGGTCTTCGATTTCAGCGGCGGGAAGCCGACTCTCGTCGATTACACTACGATTGTTCGTAAATTAAGCGCGATTTGTAATCCACCTTGCGGAGGCGCGACAAGAAACACACGTCGAAGGAGACGTAAATGTCTTGAGAAATATTTTGCCGCTACATTCACCGTTCGCACACGGACAAATGCGGGATATGAGAATATCAACACGCGCGATGTCAAGCGAGCGAGCGAGAAAGAGAGAGAGAGAGAGGGGAAAGAGAAGAGAGGGGAAAGTCGATATCGGCTCGTTTCTGCGTCGTAGAATATCGCGGCAAAACGAGACTATCGGAGCGTAACAGACGTCCTAGACATCGATGACACCTCTAAATTAGATGATAACATCTCTCCCGTTACTAATTTTTTTCTCTCGGTAATTGTTCCGATAATTACCGGCGAGAATGTATGCGGAACGCACCAAGTCGACGTTCGCGACTTGAAATATCGCGAACGTGTAATTCAACAACGACAGCAGCACGATTAAATGCAGAAAATCCACACAGAAAGGAAAAAAATGCTATATTCAAATAAATATTTGCTAAGGAGTATTTTACGCAGACAAAGATTAGTCTTAAATCAAGAATAAATATTCTCATATGTAAGCGAGAATATGATAACCTTTTTAGAAGATTTTTCGTCTCGATCCGATTGAATTTGTATTGAATGCAAGTATTATTTGCACTAGATTCAAGATATTCACGTATGAAAATATCTACTTAAAGTATCATTAATTTAGGACTATTTTTTTCTGCATTTTATTTGGATTGACTAAATGTTACTTGAAGGTGTAGCACTTCTTTTTTTCAGCGTGCTGCGTTCAAGTAATATTTACTCAATCCAAGTAAAATAATTGCTCCAATGCTCCGCAGCAAATATTTACTTGAATGTAAGATTTTTCCTTTCGGTATAATTGCGCTATCGCCTTTCGAAGTCGTAGTTTGCGGAAAAGTGCAGAGCGTCGATACGTTGGCGTATGTATGTGTGTGCGCGCGTGCTTTTATCAGCGAACAGATAATTTAAGCGTGAACGCCGCGCTACCAATACCAAGCGATGCTAATTAACGGGTGGCATATAATATTTTGATAAACAGTCCTTAAACACCTACCTGGTGCGTTCTTACATAACGGTATCGTCGATAATTCGGACACAGGCAGTCGCCGTTCAAGTGACAAAAATAAATCGTCACGCCTGCGAACGTTTTGCGTCGTTTGTTGTTTATCCTGAAAACAGTGACTTTCCATCAGTCTCGGCGATACATTTTCAAGGCTAAGGCATTGATACGGGCGTCGATTATCTCGACTAAGCGCGGAATACGTGCTGATGCCGCATCGTCCGACGGTTAATTATAGTCTGAAGAGCCGCTATCTTCAACGCAAAGTCAACGAAAGACAAAGGTGCAGGCCGACTCTCAATCGGCTTTCGAAATGAAATCGACGCGCTTGCGAGCGCGAGGGAACGATAGACGGCAAAGAGATCGTCGAGCAAATTCGAATGACGACGACGCGAAAGGATATTAGCCGCGAAGTAATAGATCCGATCCTGATAGGACTTTCGCATTTGCAAATCGGCTGCTCCGTCCTCGGATTGACGACTAATTGAGACCTCCTTGAGACGGCTTCGAGAACAGGTTTCCGCTATTATGTATAGTAAGGAAGTCGTAGTGTCGTTTTACATAATATTTTTACAGCTGGAAACTGCGCGTTTGACGATTTATGCGTTGATGGAGGTTATCGCTTCCAGAAGCTCGAAATAGGATACTAGAAGAAAGAGAGAGAGAGAAAGAGAAAGAAAGAGCTACTTCATTGTACACAAGTAACACGAAGGATGGTTTACTTTGCGTCGGTAGGACGCGTCGCACGTACATACTTCGCGCGTTATTAAAATCCGCTTTGGTCGCACGCTGGAGTCGCGAGAGGTATGAGCTCAGAAGTATCACGGAGCAGGGGGGGGGGGGG
>NW_014555944.1:1150158-1188485 GCF_001313825.1 Dinoponera quadriceps
GGGGGGGGGGGGGGCGGTATTGTGCTGCTGCAGGGGTGAAGCACCTGGCTGCATAATTGAAGGTGGGCTCGAAATAGGGGATAAATCGCGACGGTGCCGACGTCAAAGCTCTGAACCTATAAAAAGCGCGACTGGAAACGTTCCGACACGTGTACCACGCTCGATTGTTGTATAGTCGCGCGCTACGTTCTGAGAATTCACGCACCCTGCGAACCCCGATGTTCGAGAAGCGTGAAATTCATCGATTCTTGTGTGACTTGCTGTCCCTCTCTCTTTTTCCGTCTCTATGTATCGATTCATGCGCGTAGCTCCTGTCGGCAGTCGGAAGAAAAGCGACAAAGCTGGAAAACGCCTCGAAGGGGAGCGACGAAGTCGAGAAAATGCGGACATATTGTCGCCGGGAAGAATGCGATCGACGCAAGGATAACGCGTAAATCAGCCAGCCGGAAAGTTGTAAAAATTTTATTAAACAAGAGCAAACGATTCCTACGCGACGACCTTTCCAAAGCGAATGTCTCTCGCTGACGACGCAATGCACACGTCGGCGCGAGACGCGCAACTTCGTCGGTGAGGTCTGCTGCGATCAACGGAAAGTCGTGTTAAGATTGAGTCGAGCCGATGTGATTTGGGGGAGCTCGGCCGACGGAGACGACGGATCAATCGATCCCGTAAACGTCACCGCCTTTGCGGTAGTCAGCGTTCGCGAAGATCGTCGAATTTTCGTACAGAATCACGCAGGCCACGCTGCCCCGCGCCCTGTAGCGCTTCGTGACGTGTCCCAGCCGCTTCAAGCCGTCAATCACCTGCTTCAAGACACCGTACTCGTACTCCAGCTTCGGCGGGAACAGCTGATGGTGTATCCTCGCCGCGTCCACCGCCTCCTTGACCGTCTGTCCCATCCACAGGATTTTCGCCATCACCTGGAAATGAAGCGACCGCGTGTCTCGTGTCTCCGAAATAACCTTGGAATACCACACTCGTGCTGTTTCTACATAATGAAAGATACGAAGTCGGAATTGAAGAGGGAAGTAACTTTTGTTCTCCCTCTATGACTTCCCATGCGTTGCCGTTTGGTTTTGCGTGTGCTACACCTGTGCGTCATATCGTTGTTTCTGATATTTTCGAAAGTTATATCCTTTATCTTTGAACGATGACTCTTCCTTTTATGCAACACGGCTTTATAAGGAAACTGTAATTTTTTGAAGCAAACACCGGTTTTCGTGATTGAGAAATTTCTATTCGGGCTTTTACCTAAATTAACTTTCCTTTTCGAAACGTCGATCGTAATTGCAGTGACACGGGCGCGCTCCTGACATTCTGACGTTTAAATGAAGCATAAATACGATCAAAAGATATCCACTTCTCGAGGAATCATTAATTAGTTGAAAGTAGCTGCCGTACATTCAGTATGATGAAATCGGAGGGAAGGTGTGATTTTAGAATTAATAATAACAAGAGGAAGGAGTCGAAGCCGTTACGAACCTGGGATACCGCGGTCGTGATTTTCGTACCACCAGCGGCACCCACGACCATCTTGACGTCGCCGTAACGATCGACCAGGACGGACGGCACCATCGAGGACAACGGCTGCTTCTTGGGGGCGATGTAGTTGTTGGGACTGGGCGGCACGCCGAAGTAACTGAGCCTCGACGGGATGCCGAAATCGTTCATAGCGTTGTTCATGAGTACGCCGGTCCTCCGGCTGACCAGTCCGCTACCGAAGCTGCAAAATCGCAGGGAGAACGTGAGAAACAATCGGCGCGACGAAGCGAAAAGTCGCTTACTAGTAATTGATGCTGCTGGTGACCGACACGGCATCGCCGTTCTGCGCCAGCACCGACACGTGCGCAGTGCCGTGGTCTTCGAAACCGGCGCCGATTAACGAGCCGTAGTGTCGCGTGTCCTGCCACGTCCTGTCGTCGCTTATTTTCTCGCGCATCTGACGCGCGAAGCTCTTCGACGTGAGATTCTTCATTATCTGCGTGAAAGGAAAGAAAAAAACAAACAAGATACGGCGGTCGGGTCGAACAGGCAACAACATCTGAGAGTTAAGCCGTATATTTTATCATTGTCGATGAATTGACGGGTCAAGTGTGCTTACCTCGGTCATATCGACGAAATTTCTATCGCCCAGATTCGTCCTCAACGCGTACGCGTACTTGAATGTTTCTATCATTCTGTGATATGTGAGAATCGTCGCGTTGAAGTCAGCTATGCTAGCCGGCGAGAAGCCGTAATCGTCGAAGACGTTCAGGATGAACGAAAGCACCGCGCCGCTACCTGGCAGCCCCGTCGTGAAGAGATTCAAGCCGCCCGAAAGATTCGTCTGTATCGGTCGCTCCCATGAGACCCTGAGGAAAGAATGCGCTTGAGCGGCATACCGTAACGTCCGAAGAAGGACGCACAGTTGGTACTCTCGAAATTTGCTGAAGAGACACCTCATTCGAGACGAAAGTTTGCCCGGAGCTATCGTGAAGAAATTGGAACGACAAGGGTGAACGCACATATTTATAACAGAGAATAGATTACCTGTACTCATTGAGGTCCCTCATTGTTATGATGCCACCTTGCTCTCGCAGGTCGTCGACGAGAAGTCGTCCGATCGTGCCGTTGTAGAATTCCGTGGCGTTCTTCTCGGCGATAATTCGCAGCGTCTCGCAAAGTTTCTTGGGTTTAATGATGGATCCTGGTTTACGGAATTCGTTAGTTGTGGGATCGACAAACAATTCTCTAAAAGAATGAGAAGGATATTGCGTTCGACGATGTTACTACGCACACGGCACGAACGATTCACGAGTAATCTGACGCGTGCGATTATCCCGACGCCACGTACCTCAGAGTCGGATCGTTATAAATACTGTTCTTATTGTAGCCGAGGCTGTCATACTGCACCAACGTTAAGGTGTAGCCCTTCTCGCAGAGCTCGATACTCGGTTTGAACAAATCCATCCATGGCAATTTACCGAATCGTCGATGAGCCTCCCAGTAACCGGCCAATTCGCCGGGAACGGCGACTGCAAGCGCGCCTAATGGAGCAGACACATAAATGTTTTCGTCCGAATGAAATAATCGAGACATATCCCGAATCGAAATTTCGGTCCTTAGTTTATTTCGGCCCTTGGAAAATTTAAACCCTTAGTTCTACAATGCAGTAGAAGATAGCAATATATATATATATAGGTTCAATTCTAATCATATAATTTACTCCAACTTTGATTCTGATTGTCTTCAATTTCCTTTTGCTTTATTTTAGCAAGATAAGTTATTATTATTATTATTTCTACTTATTTACAGGAAATATCTCTTTTTGGTACAGCAGTTATAATTAATAATTTAATACATAATGAATTGTTCAAAATAGCATTAAAATAAAATCTGTTAAGAGTTCGAAAGAGAAATTAATAAATGCCGGTATTAGTCTGCAGGCCATCTAAGTAGGCGCTAATCATCCTTAATCTGTTAACTGGGTATGATGAAATATTTCGTCATACACGAACTGCTACTGCAATGGGCATGACGACATTTTTCGTCATGGAAATTTGTCGTAGTATTTTGAACGCAAAGAAAAAAAAATGTATTCCTCGGTTAACAGGTTAAGAGCGTCAGAGTAGTATCAAAATTTCGACCCTCGAGATTCTTGTGAAAAATTCGTGGGGATATTCACCGAAGGAAGACGCATTCGCAGGTTTGCCTTCGTACATTGTCGAATTCGCTGACAAAGGCGCGCGGTCCCTCGCGTTTAACACAAAAGCTCGGCGTGAGGATTTCTCGTAAATCGTCATCATAAATCCGCCGCCAAAGCCGAGGCTCTGCATGTTCACGAGTCCGTTGCATATTAGTGCAGCCAACGCGGCATCCACCGCCGAACCGTTCTGTTCTAGGATCGACCTGAAAAAGAAAAGAAGTCTGTTCCCGACGAGTCGTAAAAAGGGGGAAATTTATCGGCGCGAAGGGAAGCACGAGATTAAAGCTATCGATTTCCTTCGATTTTCCTGAGATACCTAAGATGTAGTGGGTGAAGAATGGACTTGTCCTTTGAAAATGTTGATTGGCTGAGCTCGTGAATGGAAGGGGATAGTCGTATTTCATAGTTAGGGCTTCTTTGTTGAGAAGTCTTAGACCAACGGGAAAATGTGGCGTGATCCAAGTTAACTGAGATAAAGGGATGAGAGAGTGGTGTGTATCGGTTCTCGACGCTGGGACACCCGGATGCAATAAATTTCTTCCCAGACGTTCTCGATGTTCCCTCACGTTTTTATAGCCAGGCAATAACCTAATATTTATGATATTTTCTAGCTGATATCTGATTTTCGGACGTCGTTAACGAAGCTCGGGAAATCCTCGCGGGTGACCGCGCGGAATTGCGTTCTTTGCCTCGGCTTCTCCGCGTACGGTTTTCCATTTCATGATTTGCGGAGTTTAACGGACACGTCTGCCGAGTCGAGTGCTGAAATTTAGAAAACAAAACACTTTTTCCACTCTCGAGTGATCGAAACGAAGTAACATTCCCTTAGCTTTCGTTTCTTTTCTCCCAAAATTTAAATTAAATTCTATTCCCTAGACCTTTCATTGCATGCGGCCTCTTGAATCGATCTCTCGATTCCTTTAGTCCGACTTTTTCAGTAAATCGATTCCGATTCAAGATCGATTGGAAAATCGATTTTTTCTAAAAGATCGCTCAAGTAATACGCAGGTCTCGCGTGGGTTTCGCACGTACTTGCCAATAACAGCACACGGCGCCCCATCCGCGCAAACCGCGCTCTGCCTGAAGGTTCTCAACTCGCTCCAGGACGGCGGCTGCGGGTTCTCCGGGTCGGGTGGCACCAAGAATTCGTTGTTCGGTGAATCCGAGCTGCGGCCGCAAATACACTGAACGCTGCCGATGCTAAAGCCAATGATCGCTCCGAACAGTAATGCTGCTATTGCAGCGATTACGAGTACCAACTGCCGCATGCGACATCGCGACCTGTGAGATAAGTTTTTATGTTCAATTGTCATCACGACTTAAGATTCTAATTTCATAATTATGCAGAATGTATAAATATGCAGGATGTTATCATATATCTCAAATTGTAACGCGATTTTCAAATCGATAAGCCTGATGTTTACCACAATGACTCTCAAGTAGATATTATATCGTATATGTTTCCGATGATAAGTATGCTTACCAGCGAATTATTTATAATTATTATAGGAAAATTATGAAACAAATTATTTCAATTACGTATTTTCAAAGGATTCACTTTTTTGTGGGGAATATGTAGGGAACATGTAGGGAATTTATATGTAATTTGATGTAACTTATAAGATAACCTATAAGTTAAAATAATTAACGTTTACTGTACATGATTGTGCATTTTTCTCCCTCTACTTATCGTGAAAAAAAAGATAACAGACGTCATATATCGTCAATGTGATTCTCAGCTAAAATGACTGGTCGATTGTTTACCGACAGTCACTCAGCGACCAACGCTGAACGAATGTGTTGACGTTCCGCTTCAGGAAATCACCATCTTACTCCTTTTAAAAAATTTCATCATATTGAACAGTCGCCAGTCTAACAAGTGAGTCAAGTGTGTAAGCTCGCGAGGAAATTTCTCATTCGGGACGAATTAAGGCGACGAATATTTGATCGAATCCCTAGATTCGCATATTCGACGAGGAATCGGTGCGATTCATCGGTGTAATTGCAGGTATATGATTTAACATTAACTAGATAAGTATAATCAGATACGAAGACTTTGCCTTCTTGTATTTTTAACCAGTTAAGTGTGTTTGACGACTATATCCGTCATGGAGATGTGGCAGAATCTTGTGTCATGACGACTATATCCGTCATGCGTAAAATTTTATACAATTTGATATTTAAATTGTAATTCTGGCGAAAACTAAATTATATTCGTAAATTTTAATATGGGTAAAATGTTTAGAGGTCAAGACGAAATGAAACAAACAAATGAAAATTATAAATAATTTGAGTTGGATTTATAACTTCCTGAGAGCTAACTCGCTTGATTATCGCGACACACACTGGTGGGCGCTTTGCAAAGAGATCGCCACAGTTAACTGGTTAATATGTATCGTAACTCTTTCTTTCTCTTTCTTTCTCCTCTGTCTCAGTCTATGAGCAAGATTTATAGCAAGTAAGAAAAAGAGACCAATTCGCCACCACATCTCTAGATGTCTTCGACAAATCAGCGTCCTATTATATTGTGTATCTCGTGCGATCTACTTTGCATGTTTTGTCCAAATGAAGGATTATCAACTAACTACGCATTTGACAAAACATGTCTATATCGATCACGTTAAAGATGTTAGACAATTTATCGAATGTTCGACAATTTATAAAATGTTAGACAATTTATTACAGATGTGTCTTCGCTTTGACAATCTAATGTGTTAAATAAGGTTATTAGTGTTCAAAATTATACGAAACAAACTAGGTGATTGTCATTATCTATTATACACACGAAAGGTAAAATTTCAATGCGATTATCCGTCTCGGAGACAATCTGCATTGAGCTTTCATCTCATTTGCAACTCTTAAAAAATTGTTATTTTCCGCTCTTTTAATTGTATATGAGCACCAATTCACCCGACCTTGAAGTATGAAATAAAAACCGACAATCTATGGTTCGTATTAGCTAATTTTATGCAATTTTATTCAACTTTTCGCTCTTCTCTTCCTCTCCAAAGTCCCTTTACATGTTCTTTTCATATCGACTAAACGCTATTAATACTAATGAGTGATAAAACAGACATTAGGCGTGACTTGAATGCCCGGCAGATATTACACAGACACATTTTGTCACTCACTTGTTTATCTGAAATTCTGCAAAAACTCGCTTTGAATCGCGAGAAGAGTGAGCACCGAGCAGCCAATCGGTGCCAACGTCTTCGGAGCCGAGGAACTTGTTCCTCCCATGGCCGTTGCACCGGCGTGCATCGTCCACGTTGGTGCACACCGAACTCGTACTGGACGAAGACGAGGAAGTCATGACTTTTCTCTACGGAGAAACTCCATTCATTATCACAACAAAAGGGATCTCTATCTACCGAGATTTCCTGGCTGCATTGATTTCCGACCACTTCGACTCACTTGGTAAACATGCCCGTTTCTCATCATCTACGAACGCACTTCCTCGTGTGAGCTTCCTCGACGAGCGCGGGCCGAGAAATCCCACGCCATTTCGGCGACCGTTACGTTCTATGTGGAATATGGTGCACGGATTTTGACTATCAAGGTAACGTCGGACCTCTCGGGCCTCAGCCTGAGTTAAAAGGGATGTACACTCGAAAACGTAGTCGCCAGCGTTATTTACGAGCGCACAGACTAGATACGAAGGAATGAGGCGAATGAGCGTCGTGTGAACGCAGGGAGAACTACACTTGCACAGCCCGATACTCAAACTCGGTCGGAAGACATGCCCGTTGGAACGCTGAGTATCTCCAACGAGTTCAAACGGAGCGGAATTGCACAACGCAGCGCATACTGGAAAATCCATCAGCTGAGCGAGTGAATCGATGCGAGTCTGCGCGATGAGTCTAATGCTCGACGGGCAGGACCGTAGCCACAGAATCAACGAGAACATCTCCGCGAGTTCAGAACTCGAGGAGAGCCCGACCGAAAATTCCTTTCTCGAGGAACATATATGGGATATCCGTGTGAAGCTATGAACCATCTCTCCACGGCGTGCTTACGCTCGATGAATAGCTATTCTTTTGAAACGTTGACTTCTCTTGATTGCACAGAAGATCAATCTGAATTATCAAAGACGGGATAAGTAAATGTGATTCGAGACGCATGCAGCGCATTTATGCATCTCTTATCACTTTTATTGCCCTCCCCCTCTCTCGCTCGCTCTTTCCCCTACCCTCCCTTCCTATCTCTTCTTACTTCGTTCCATTATCCCCCTCCTCTCTCCGCTACACTCACTTCCTTCCTCCTTCCTTCCTTTGTCTCTTTTTCTTTCTTTTCTCTTCCTCTCTATCTTACGTAACGACGAGTTTTTAAATACACTTTTATCACAATACACCAATCATACTTTATACGTTACTTAGTAAGATGGTGTGTGTCCCGGCCAGCTATGACCATCAAGGCGTTCAACCGTACTTGATATTTAACGCTTAACCGACGGGCGTTGACACGTCCCAACTCTGATCTACAGCAGGTAACCGAAAATGTGCACGAATTAAAGAACTCTTCTATCGAATCATTTAATCAACAGGTGATCCTCCCGTTCAAGCTGTTTGATATTTCGGCTCCGAAGCGAAACATGATCTTGAACTTCAATCATTATTATGACATACACATGGTATTTGACAAAGAAAATTTAGCTCATAATACGACAACGTGGGCCATCACTGGTGGTTCATATGACATGGACAAGTGACGTAAACAAATTAGTCCGACATGGCACGCGTCAAAGATGTAAATACGCGCTCGAATAGGTCTTTCTTAAAGCATAAATGAAGAAGCATCTTATGGAATACCAATCGGCGATATTCGTGTATTTTACGAGATGTCTTCTGTTCTTCAATGATATGCAAACTTTCACAAAATAGGCACCGCGCTTTCTATCATTCGCGCATAGTCGAAAAACACAGTTTTTCGCACAGTTTTTCGAAAAATACAGCTTTTCGCACAGTTTTTCGCGCGGTAAAAAATATTGTGTTAAAATAGTCCACTGAAATCACAACTGAAACAACAACATATGTTGACAAGATGTTAATTTAACATTATATTTGTGCACTTTTTAAATTAATAATCGTGCGCTTTTCAACCGATTCCCCATGTTGAAGGTAATAAAATTTCAGTTGACCGTTTTTAACCCAAAATGTTTTACCGTGTAAACGTCCCGTCGATCAAGTGTTGAGAAACATAGCTCTTCTGACTCGCACGTTGCCAACAATACGATTCAGCAGCGAGAGAATGGGAAGAATCGCATAGTGTGAATGCCGGCGCACCGGACTGCATTAATTGCACGCGCGCTCGTACCTTCGTTCCTCCTGTTCCTCGAATGTGAACGTTAAACAGCACTTCTCGGCCATCCTTCCGACCAGAGCGCGTAAACTTCAGCTCACGCGACGGGGGACTGTGTTCCGCACTTCACAACCGAGCGCACTTTCCACGTGGCCGCGCGCAAATACACGTTTTCCGCCAAATTTCCGTCGGCCGGCGAATTCAATCGAATCGCTATCTCGCGCAATTTCGGCGCGCACACGAGCGAAAAAAATCCTCCAGAAATTTCAGATCGTCCGAGAAACCGGTAGACACGAATTTATTCATGGAGGATACGCGACGACGAAAGGCCGCCGAAGTCGGCCGCTGCTGGACGTTGAATGATGTACCGCCGGCTCCGCCGTATACCACGATGTAGGAACGTGACGGAGGGATCACGAAAGAAGAAAGGAAGCGTGTAAAACACGTTTTGGTAATAGCATCGTCGTGGAAGGGGCGCCTATCTTCGGGCATATCTAACGATCCTTATTTACATTTGAAATGATGTCTTCCCGAACTCCAGAACGCTTTCAAAAGTGAGACGCAAAAGTGGCCTGTTGAGAAATGTTCGCGTACTCTCGAAAAAATATCAGCAAAATACGATTGTGTCGCACGGCATCACGAATCTTTTTTCCACGAGGAAGATAATTTCTCTTTTTATTGCACTAACTTCGTACACTCAGACATCGCTTTTTTTTTTATGTCGCAACTCTTGATAATATTATTAACATTGATACAACACCCGCCCCCGACAAAGTTCCTGAAGCTTCGTCGTCATCGTCAACGACAACGATCGCGAAGGACACGCAATTATTATCATCAATAGCAGCCGAGCTGCACCTCGTACGGTCCTAATTGACGAATGAATAAGCAGCTCGGTTTCTCTCTTCCTCTCTCTCTCTCTCTCTCTCTCTCTATCTCTCTCTCTCTCTCTCTCTCATGGCTAAGCGATTCTATCATATTCGAGAATTATACATGGACGTCATGACATACGCATGGAAACGATTAACGGTCTCGTGCGTACGATAATAAAGTGTCGCATCGGCGTTGTAACGATATATATTTAACAACGATATTATATAAATTAAATATACGATGAGAGACACGCGCACGTACGCACGTATACGCACGCACACAGATCCGTACTCACGCGACGCTAAAGCAAGCGTCGATTACAACTCGACGATTCCTGCGAAATCTGTCACTATAATAACTGATACATTATAATACCTAAATCATATCGGTGGAATCATAAATATAAACTAAGTATACACGAATCGCGGAATGACTAGAGTTCAACAGTCATTCACAAGTATATCAACGTCTTAAACAGAGTTAAGAAGTAACATCGTCGCCGTTACAAATTACAGTTCTCCAGCGACGACCTGTCATGTTGCGCATTCGTTACGGCGACGAGAGTCACTTCTTCTGCAAAGTAACCTTCCCAACATTGGCCGACAGAACGAAGCGCGCGAATACCGACTCTTCCAGCAATTGTACTCTAACAACGTTCTCAGCGCAACGAAGGTATTCCTGCCGTAGCATGATAATCGCGAAACGACCAAATAACGTCGAGATATCTGATTAAACATCTGATTGGTACGCACAAATATGCCCTACGCGAGCTTTGGAGCGTCAATTCCAACGGCTACGTGTGTAACGCTACATCGTTTAATTGCTGCTCTCTCACCTGCGCCATCTATATCGCTAATGAGTATACGCGCATAAACGTCGGTCGCGAGAGAGCCATGGAGTTTACGTCGAGAAATGCAATACGGTTAACTACTGAGCGAAACTTGACTACAGACAAACGCGTGAGATTGACTGATTCATCCGTAAACGGGTGGGAAAACTCCGCGGCGCGGAACGTCCGAACATTCCGCGGAGTTGCCACCTTTGATTCGATTGTTGTTACCGCTTTCTGTCGAAAGAACTTTCCCGAGTGTCCGACTTCCAATGTTCTGCCACGCCACGAGTTTCCGCAACTCGTCTCGGTAAATTAAGGACGAATCGAAACTTTCCTTTGCGTAACGAGTTCTCGCGAATTCGTCGTCGGCGCGAGCCGCTTCAAGCGGCGACGATCGCCGGTAATTCATTGCCGTTCTCATTCCACGAGGGTTGTTGGGACAAGCGAGCAAACTCGTCGAAAGATTAACTCGTCGGCGGTGTGTTAATTATTAATCGGTTTCTCCATCTTTTCCTGCGGGGGACGCTTTAGGCGCCACGCGCGACGTGTGTTGCAGAGTAAAAGTACAAAAATATAATTTCAGGATATGTCGATATATATATATATATATATATAAATATATATATATATTGAGACGTCAAGCATAAAGAATACGCCGAATTCACGTTTACCTCGAATTCTACATCCCGGAGGGCGCGAGAAAGAATCCAAGTCGTGTCCCGTTGGTACGAAACGCTCTTACGGACCGTTCGGGTGCTTCTCTCGCTCCGCTCTCTCGATGTCGATACACACGCGAGTTATGAAAATAATTTGCATGCAATTGACCAGAGTCGACTGTTTGTTTACGCGAACTCATCGGGTGTGTGCGCCACGAGGGGTGTCCTGCTCGCCTACATATTTCCCTGTTAACGTTGTGAATATCAGTGTTGCTTAAGTACGGCGGCGAAATCTCATTTTATCCGGGACACGAGCGGATTAGCCAAAGGAAAATACGCTTAGGAGGCGAGCTTAAGAGGAGGTGAGGAGGGGCCTCAGCTGTGCGGTTTCTTCCCGGTCCTCGGGAACTTCGGGTTCGTGATTGCCGGAACCGCCCTTCGATTTGCGCCGCGGCAATCTCGGCTCACCCGCCGATCTCCCGAGATCGTCGTCCTCGTCGTTCCTCTCGGTTATCGCCTTGGTTTCGATCTCTTCAACGCTGCTCCAACTGCTGTCGCTCTCGCTGTATTCCCTCTTCTTCATGTTGCCGTTCACCTTCTCTTTCTCCCTGCCGCTCTGTCCGTTACTTTCCTGAAACGTAACGTTACAGTTGTATCCATTTTAACGTTAGAATTATATAAAATATTCTACATTTTATCGGAGAACAATTCAATTCGCTTATCTAGAACAAGTAAGTCGAAATTTTCATTTTTAGCGTTTTAATTTCACGTTCTTCATCGAAGTACTGAACACTTACTGGAATTCAGAACATATTAGCTGAGCAAATTTCATGTTCACGACGAGCTTATAGTATACTTGCGGATATATAAACTTATGGAGTACTTAAAATAAGTAATATTCCCTTGAATGCGGTAGATATTTATCTATGTACTTACTATGATGAAGGACTTGAGCAGCGTGGTGGTCGTAGTCGTGGCCGTGGTATCCGTGGTGTCGCTGCTCTCGCTGTTGTTGTTCGGCCTGATCACGGTGGACAAGGCGCCTTCCTCCAGGTTCTTGCCGCGTACATACCGCCGCGACGACGACCAGCCGTCCGTGCTCTTCGCGTTGCCCTTCACGTATTTCGGTGGCACGCCGGTGGTCCACACGCTGGCATCGCTGCTGCCCGTGCTGCTCTCGCTGCCGGTGCTACAGTGCCTCCATCGGCGTTCTGTGCACGCGCGCGGAAAACTTCGTGAAACAAAGTCGGACGCGAATTTCCCTACGACGGGACTTGCGACGATACGCTACCGGATTGATACCATGCCGATGTAGTTCCTCTTATCCTTACCCCCCCCAGCGAGAAAATCGTATTTATACATACACATGAGGAGGAAGAATGAGAGACTCGCGCGAAGAAAGTGGAAGTAACGTTACCGGTATTACCTCTACGCCATTTCCACCTCCGTCGCGCGTCGGCTCCCGCGTGACCCTTTTCTCTCTATCGATTTGCACACGCAAAGAAATAACTCAATACTATCGGCTGATTCTCAGTTGCCGATTCGTGCGCCGTTAAATAGGCTACCCGTATTCCCGTCATTGCGGAGAGCAGGCTATCATAGATACGCATTTTCACTGCGAGGCAATAATCTATGAGCTGAAATGAAAATGCGCATTAGCACGAGCAGCTAAAGAAGTGGCAGCCGTTCCTGCGTATCTTATCGTACACGTGTGCTGAGGCACCTTTTGCTTCTGGCAGATCATATTTCTCGCTCTCGTGTCACCGAACGGCTGATGAATTGAGCTCCGATAGCAACGACTACGTCAATTATCTCTCTCTCTCTCCCCCTCTCTCTCTCTGTCGCGAAGGAACATCTTGGGCCTGTATCGATAATCGTTACTTGAAATTTCTCTCAAGCGAGACACTCAATTCAGAATCAGACACGGGCTTTTTAAGATGAATCCAAGTTACCAATAAACCAATTCAACCGGCAATACTTCACGCGAGGCTAGTTTCAAGCCATGATCATTACGAACCTCAGCTGCCACGGCTGCTACATCTTAACTCCTTCTGCTAACTCTTCTTCGTAAAAATATCCAAACATCGTGACGTAAGGCGCGTTGTCTTTCTCTCTATTTCGACAATTCTAAATCCGAGACTTCGCGTCGGACGATGATCGAAGCGAACGCATCTAGCACTACGAATGTTGAATATAGTCTGAGACGTACTTTCGCAGGGCGGCGGATTCGTATTGGAGACGAAGGGTTTCCTTAAGAGCGGACTACCTCCGTCCTGGCTCTCCTCGCTGTACGCGCGCGTTATGAGAATCCTCGGACTCCGCCTCGGAGTCTCGCACATTGCTATGGAGCATCCCGCGTCCAAATCCGCCCCGATAAAGTCGCTCCGATAATGAGGACCCATCAGACTGGCGGCGCTCGCACTCGCCCTCACCAGTTTGCTCGGCTCGCCTTCGCGCGTCATGATGAAAGGATGACGCTCATATCAGTGTCGAAACGTTTATCCGTCAACGAATCAAAGCGGTCTTTCAACAATATCAGTCATTTTACAGTAAAAAGGCCCGCGCGCGCTCGAAAGCGTAAAGGACTCGACGGGAGAGAATTGAACGGCCCTTCGAAAAGATCAGTCAATTCGCTAAAGGTCCTTACTTTTAAGACGTTCTCTGGGACTTAAAGGACTCCGTTCGTGCACGACGAGAAAGAGAATCGATCTTGCAAAACTATCAGTCATTTCGCCGAGGATCCAAAGGTCCCTCGCTTAAGACGTTCTCTAAGACGTAAATGACTCTGCTCGAGTACACAGATGGGAAAGTTACATCGCGCTGCGGAATAGTATCGGCGCGAAAATCGCATAAACCTCGCGTACCTGATTCGGTGGCCGGCACTCGGAGGGTGTTGCACGAGGCGGCGGGCTGCAATCTGCCGCGGTGGAACCCGAGATTATTGCTTCCGAAACCGCTTCTGCACGAGCCGAGCGCCAATAACGCCTCGCTGAGCCTCCGTTGCAAAGGTGGGAAAGGGAAGAAGGAAGCGTTTCCGCTGCCGGAAGGCCGCCTGGAGCCCGCGACGCTGGGCGTCCTCGCCTGTATCTCCTGGCAACACGATCCGTCGAGCGCGAGAACGTGGCACGATAACGACGGCAATGATAATCGTAAATTTCGTAAACCGCCGTAATATAGTATGTCACCGAGCGCCATTTAAGGCAGTTGGTCCACAGAGTGCCACAGTTTTCAGCGGCCATTTAAGGGGCTTCTTAATATAAACATAAGTTTATTCTTTCACTAAGAAAAACGCCTTTCTTTAATATTATTTAACTATTAAAATATTAAATATTAATTTTGAGCGAAATTAAGATAAATACGATATTATATTAGTCTTTAATATCACAATAATTTTTCATTATAAATGTGGTTAGAGAAATGAAAAATAGAATTGACAAATAGGACATTAATTCCCCAAGGAATACGTATGAAAAGTGTCATCCTTGGTTGCGGATATTTCAACTTCCGAATGATCAACTTCTTTCCCGAATTTTACAGACGTGTAGAGAGTATTTCCATGAATATGCAGCTAAAATTCAGAAGAACTCCTCCAGAAAGTAGTTCGACGGACCAATTACCTTATAGCCGCATTTTTTCGCCGGACTAACCTGCTGCAGCTCCGATTTGGTAGCCTTCTTCCGCCAGTAGTTCTGTACGGATCGTCGCAGGGTTTGCGATTTCAAGCCGTAGAGGAGGCAGTTGATGGGCGGTGAGCACGCGAGGAAGAATGAAGCTAAGGAGGCGAGCTTGGGGTGTGCGTGGAGACAGTGCTGGTTAGCGGCGCTGCAAGCCTCCCAGAGAACAAGTCCACAGTACGGAAAGTAGAGCAGGTACAGGGAGCCGACCAGTTGCATCACCTGGAAAGTCGTGCCGGCGACGTTGATGAGACTGTCGAACTTTTTGCCGCCGCGACGCCGGCGAATATCGATCGCTATGCGAAGCTATTTATCTTCATAAACGACGAACAAAAGAGCAGCCGTCAATATCGAAGCGACCGATTATATATATATCTCTGCAAGATGTCGGGTCAACTTCTAGAATAGAAACTCAATTGCGGTCCATAAACACGAAAGACGAACGAGCCCGCGAGTGTGGAAGTTTCGTCGGGCGATCGTAAATCGCCGATGCCTGCCGGCGCGGCGCTTCTATCGATTTGACTTGCTAACTCGAATTCAATTACAAATCGGGCTTTAACTACGGACTCGCTTGCTTAGCCCGATTAGTCTGGTTAAATCGAGCGACGCGACGAATCAATCCGTCCGATTGTTTTGCCCGGGGAAGGAAACGTCAAGTTGCTCTACCGTCACGATTCGGACGTCCGAGGTGTTTTCGCCAGATAATAATTGGCAGATTCGTTTTCACTCACCGTGCTGGCGGCGCTGTGAAATCGCGGCGGTCCGCCGGCCGAAGGTGCGGTGACGGTCGGCACAAAGAACGGGTTGCGTTGATGGGTGATGGTCACCTGGGCGCTCAGGGTGACCTCGTAGATCGCGCTGGCGATACGATGCCGATGGTAACGCGCTATGCCCAATACGCGTAAATTGCAGACCGTCACGAGGACGGCCGGCAGGCCCAAGCCGAGGATGGCGTAAACGGCGTCGTAGAGCGCCGCGGCCGAGCCCCAAGTGTCGTTCCCGAAATCTGGGGCGCAGCAACCCAGTTCTGGACTATACCTGATCGATGTAGGATGGTGAAAGCAACGAAAGAGGAGGAACTTTGCGAAAAGTCTCCCGGCCGCTGCCAAGGACGACCGCCGAGGACGATCGATCATTCGCGCGCGACGTCATTTCGCGAGATTCAGGCGATTTTTAATGCCTTCCATATCGAACTCACCGGAGCCGAATGAGAAAAGTCTCATTAAAACGAATAGTTTACGCGTGTTATTACGGCTCGACTCGGCCAACGTGCCGCTGACGAAGTTTCCATTCTTCGAATGAGAATTCTTTCGGGCGCGCTCCGAGATGAAGAAGTAAGGCGGTGCGGGAATTGTCTTGCGACGTGGCTCTTTACTCAATGCGAGACGAGTTGCGCGAAAAGCAGAGGGAGGAAGCGAGAAATAGAGAACCCGAGGCAAATCGAATCTCCTTTATTACGCGAGGAGACGCAGTAATTTCGAGAGAGAGAGAGAGAGAGAATACGTAGGACATAAGCAACGTTACAAAATGCTGCACGGGCCCGTTAGTAGTGGTTAATGGTGTAACATGTATACGAACTTATAAGGCGGCACCAGACCCGAGAATGGCGGCAAGCAGAGAAGCAGAGCACCTGTCCAAGAAGCAGCCAGTCCAACGGCCACGCGACGCGGAGAGACCAAAGCGGCGTAATGCAGCGGTGCGGCAATCGCGTAATACCTGCATAGAGCAATTGCACGACATGGTTGGTGGGAATCTAATCATCGTATTTCTCGGTGTAAAATCTCAAGACGAATGAAAACATCCCCCCCCCTCCCCGCTCTGAGTGGCAAGAGTAAATTAATATCTCACGAGTAATAAGGCATATCTCAGTCGATCGGGCAAATTCGTGAACGTCAGACGCACTTCTCAATCTTGCAGAAAAGTCTTCGCTCGGCAATTCGATTTATAGGAGTGAAAATACCGCCGCTTAGAATCGCAAGAATGAATTAATATCTCACGAGTAATAAGGAATATCTCAGTCGACCAGGTAAATTCGTGGCGGTGGGGAACGTCGGATCCAATTTTCAATATTGTGTAGAAAACAGCGGCAATACGAAAGTAGAGAATTCGACCTGTGTAAGGGCCGCACGAATTTCCAACTGACTCGACTTGGTTTTACGAGTAAAAGAAAGATAATCGCTAACGGAACGCGCACACAATTCTTTTTGAATCTCGTCCAAGATCATCCTCCGGCGAGATGTTCCTTTGCAACCGGCACAATCCAGCGATTCATAATGCGTCCGGAAACGCGCCCTAAAACTATCGGCGCGGGTTTGCGAAGAGGATAAGCAACAAGTAGAAATGGGACAGTGTGATTCTAGGTTACAGACTATATCGAACGGGCGTCTCGTATCATCTGACAGCTACGGTGATACTGTTTGAGTCTGCGGAATCATTATTGACACCCTACATCGGAAATATTGTTGCCTTTTGTGCCGAGTGAAACCGACGCCTCGCTCGCGCCGCTCCATACGTCACGCGTCATACATCGAGATTGAATTCGATTTTTATCGGGAAGCTCCTGTAAGAGGAAGTCTTTCGATCTTTCACGGCTTCTCGTCCTCAATTTACTCGGACAATATCGACGTTCTTTCCCCATCTTAAGTATAAAATGCGCTACTTAACGGCGTTTTCACGCGGCAGAAAATAGTAGTCGGCGCCTCTGTATGTGTTTCGGGTAAGCCGAAGTCGAAGTTTCGCTCGTACGTATGAACTTTCGATTTGACAACATGGTAGAAGTTAAGACAGCGAAATAGATTTCAATTCTAATAATATAATTTTCTCCTACTTTGATCCCGATGGTGTCTTAGGTTTATCGTTTTAACTTCAAAATAGATTATTCGAGATAGCATTAAAATTAAATCTGCAGAATCTAAAGGTTGAAGAGAGAAATTAATAAATGTCATTGTTGTTAAAATGGATTTTTATTAGTCTGCCACCCAGGTAGCCGCAGACTATCTTGAAAAGCGTCGAAGTAGCATTTAAATTCCGACTCGGAGTCGTGCGGGAATATTTTTATCTTAAGACTTTTGTCGCTGCAACTATTTTTGTTTGATTGATTGATTCGAATAAATGAAAAGTTCGGACAATTTTACAAATGTGCTATCGCTAATGTCACCGAATATCTTTTTAATTGAATGTTTAACGAAAAAATTTCTCGCATGCGTTTTCTCGCTTCTGACGTCATCAGATAAGGATAGTTGCAACAAAGAACCGGAAATTTTGCCTGGTCCTTCTTATGTTAAACTTATATAATGCTATTCATACGAGATTATGCTAATGACGGAGATATAAATTATAAATAATATCGTGTATAATTACGAGCGTGCGTATATATCAATCTTACCTATCGCAATTTAATCCGGTCACAGTCCAAAGAGCAACGGGATGTAAAAGTGCTAAAAAGAACCCGTGAAGGACACACCACGTGCCAGCTACGGGCCACGGACCGGTAGTAAAAATCAGTAATATCAGACACACCGCTGCTTCCACAGCGCCCAAGTGAATTAGTAGCAAGGTGTTCGCTGTTTGCTGCTGCTGCGTCTGCGAACATAGCAGGCGATTCGTCGACTTCGCCGGTTTGTCGCTCTTACTTTCACGTTATCGGGATGCTTTCTTCGCCACGTTTTAATAACCGGCGGAATTTTGCAATTTAAATTTTTGATGGCCCAAGTAACAACCGCAATCTCGCGCCGCAACACCCGCTGGAGTCGTGCCATTTAAGACGTTGAATTACACAGGAGCCGTTCGCGTTTTAACGACGTTGGGAATTTTGAAGGACGTGAGTAAAAGGTCAGACTTTTTAGTAAAAAAAAAGACGACGATAGTTCGCGCTTCCCTCGTGGGTCGTAAACAAATAGTCCGGGTGAATAAACGAGATCTTTGCCGTTAATATTCTGGGTATTTCGTTTTACCGAAGAATTCGCCTTCATTTTGCTTTCATTTTAATATCGCTGAGTTCGCGACTGAAGTATTAGGAAACGTTAAGGTAAAAGTACCAATACCGGGACATGCGTCTAATCATCCAAGAGTGGAAAAAGATGTTTCCAAATCTCGGCATTAACTCACCAGACGTGTCCGTTAAACTTCACAAATCATGAAATTGGAAAGCGTACACGGAGAATCCGGGACAAATAACGCAATTCGCAGTCACCCCTGAGTACTTTCCGAACCTCGTTAACGAAAATCACGCATTAGCTAGAAAATGCTGGAAATATTACATTATCGCTTAGCTATAAAAACGTAAGAGAACGTAAGAGAACGTAAGAACGTCTGGAAAAAAATGATTGTATCTACGTGTCCCAGCGTCGGCAACCGACACGCACTACTCTTACCGTATCTCTTAAACCTGGACGCCATTTTTATTCCTCCATTTGCGATTTCAACTAATCAACATTATTAAGACAAGGTAATAATTTTCCATTCACTATTTTAATTCTGAAAGAAAACTATTCTTAGTGTGAATTTTTCATTAAACGAAACAATATTAATGAATAAGCAGACCAAGAATCGATTCGCTATTGAAAGAATCGATTCATACGAAATTCGAATAGGAAAAAATCGACTAAAAGATCAATTTTTGGAGAGAAAACAGATAGATTTTCTGAAAATTGAATCGAGATCGCCTATCATTAATATATATGTATATTTTATGCTGAAAGTTTAAATGTTCCTGTATTTAAAGACTAAAATAATAAGGATGTCCAGATTTATGTCCGAATATTGGTACTCTCTTTCTCTCTCTCTTTTACTTTAATTCCCGCCCGAAAAGGCACGATCCGTATAGACATACAAATATACACGTATATTTGTTTCAAGCACGCGCAATTGCGACGATTATTAAAATCACACGACTCTAACCTTTCAGTTTTTCGAATATGTGTTACGTAAAAAAAATCCCGATCTTGGGCGTGCGTCACGTCGCTCTGACAAAGCACAAACCAACGCGAGAGATGATATACGATAAAAACGGTGCGATAAAAAGAGGAACGACGAGTGTCACACAAATACGTATGTTTGTATCTACTTGTTACTGTTCACCTGTTTACCAAGACAGAGAACGATGAGGAGAACGCAACCGTTGAGAAGGAGGCCCACAGTTGAGACGAGGATGACCGGTACGCCGAAGGCCCAAGGGCCCATTCCTTCTCCTCCCGCGTGTTTTGTATCTTTTCTTTTTGGCTTGGATGTTTCTTCTCGGAGAAAAGTAGCGAGCCGTTCAAGTGAATCGCTCGACCTTGTCGGGCCTTCGGATCCTCGCTTGCATAATCACGATCGTGACTGAAAAAGCCAACAGACGCTCTTGAAACGATACTTTTCATGCTTTAACAATACTTCGGTGATACTTTCAATGAGAGAATAATTCGCTCGAGAGATATTCCGACGCACATTCGTCTGTTGTGAAAGCGTGTGTAATGCATTTTTCAAATTACTCATGTTAACACGTTTCCTGGCACGTATATTGTTTTGACTGAACTCGATCTCCGTGCTGATATTTTTGTCATTAAGAGACAGAAAGTACGGTAAGATAATTTGCTTCATCATCTAATCGTATTCTGTTATCATGGTTGTAACTCTTTTAAAGCCACGAGCCGGTTTTAATACACACGGTACATAATAATGAGTTTTAGTTCTCATGATCCGATTTCAAAACGACACTGAAACGACATTGCGCTTTTTGCTGTAACAAAAATGTTAGGAATTTAAGTGACGGAAAATGCCGGAGGCTGAAACAAAACAAGTAACAACATTTTATGAGGATCGCCTCAACGAACCGTGTCTGTATTGTGACGTGGCGACTCGGAGCGCCCGTCCCAAGGGCGAAGGCCCTACCGTAGGGCGAGTGGCGTGCTCATACGAGCGCGCCGAATTAACGTTATTAGTTTTTTCTTGTTTGTACTCTTTTTGGAGTTAGCGGAGACCGCGGGCGCGCGGTAGCGGTAGAGGCGATAGAGTGTACACCCCGCTCCGAAGGGCGGCGTGAAGAGGAAGGAGCGTCGACCGCCGGGCGGAGGACCACGCCGTCCTCTGCTCTGAGATGACCGACGAGGGGCCGCTGCCGACACCACCGGGGCTATCCCTTCGACCCCTCGACGACGGTAGGGCCGGCGGGCCGAGGTCGCGCTTAAGATCACGGAGCCCGGAGCCGCGGAACCGCGCCGGGATAGACCGGCGGTAGAGCGGCGGGCTCGGAGGCGACTCGGGCACCGCCGGCAAAGATTCGGCTGCCGAAAAGGAAGGGGGAAGAGGTAGCAGCTCTCGTTACGGAATTGGCGGTTACAATTTTTGGGAACAGTTGGAGTTATCGTCACCAACGAGAGAGAGCTATCGTCGCAAAAGAGTCGGAGCTACCGTTCTCACGTTACCGTTTCGCGCTTTTGGCTACCGTGTCGAAAAACGAGTGAGAAGTTTTGTGAAGGAGTCCCGGAGCTAGAGGACCCTTGGCGGTGACCAGCGAGAGAGAGAGAACGAGCGAGAGAGAAAGAGAGAGGATTACCGACGAGGACCAGCCGCCCGGGAGCCCGCAATTGTAAGGCCGCTTCACCGCATTCTATTATTGTTAATTTTTCGGTGATTGGGATTTTCGTGGCGTGCGAGGTGTCCCGGCCCCTTGGCTCGACGGCCGGTCGATTATCGATCGCGAAAAGCGGACGTCCCGGGTCCGCCGCGGCGTATTAACGAGCGAGTACGTATTGTATTGTTTGGACGCAATTGAAACAAAAGAAAGACGGATCAAAAAATAAACGCGAGTGCTATCGAGGTCGCTGTTCTTTTTCTTTTCTGTTTTTCATTCGTTCCTATTCCTGTGTCGGTCGCCGACTGCCACCGGCGACCATACAGGCTCTCCCCGGCCTCCGACTTAAAATCACCCCGGAGCTGCCGATCGGGACGAACTCGGGTCGAGTGGCCGACGGCAACGCCGACCGCGGGGCCCGCAGTTAGTGGGTGCGAATCGCGCACCTGGCGCCCACAGGGACTCGTGGAGGTCCGGAGTTAATTAGCGGCCCGAGAGTCGCCCGTCGGTGTTGCACCGGCGACTCGGAGCAGCCGAGTCGCGAATAACGGTCGCAGTGTATAGATTGCTTCAATAAAATATATCGCACCATTCGATTATATGCAAGATATAATGCAAAATGTTCAAGAATGTAAGGCACCTCGGGCTATGAATTAGAATGCCGATAATAAGGATTCCCGTTAACTTTATCATTTTTAATAGAAGTGGCCAATTTCGCCGGTTGTTTCTGAAAATTCCAGTTTTTACCACTGGCGTGGATTTGATCCAAGAGATCGGGAATTTTACCAACTTTATTGAAGGGCTTCTCACTCCCAGGATTAAATATATCATATATCTATTTCACTCTTCTTTTAGGACGAGCCGATGAAAGGCTCTCATTCGCGTCTTTAACGACGCCGGGGAAGGCGTACTCTTTCCGTGACACATTGTTTTGCGGATCACGAGAGACTGCCGGGTAGAATAATTCGATTACAACGTCGCCATGGCGGTTCCATTATCGGCCATTAGCGTAACTCCGACAGTCGACTACGTCGGTACGACTTGCGAGATGCTGCTGCAGCAGCCGCAGCTGCTGTCGTAGTTGGACAGCTCGCTTCTCTTCTCGCGAAATAAAGGAACGACCTCGCACGTTGTTGGATTTCACTGGCTGTTAGTGGCTAACAGCCACTAGCTAGGCTACGGTATGATTTAAAGTACGAGTAACAAACCGTGAATCACTGCGGTACTTATCTGGCGAAATTGCGAAGTGCTGGACAATCAAAATTAAATCTGTTTGAACACATTTTTTTTTTTTAATTAACTCCGGATCACGCGATGGAATTAATCGGAAGTAAGAAAATTATACTTCCCATGCGAAAATTGTGTACACGAATTTTCCGAGGGACAAATAAAACGGAGTACAACGGAGTAATTAAATATATATAATTAGTTTTCGGATATTGAATTTCCTTCGTGTACTCTACATTTCATTACTCGCTACGATCGTGTTATTACAAACAGAGTATATCGCAATAATAATTAAAAATTGTTCCGTTATTGATCATAAATGTTCATTGCCATCTTCGTGAGAAAATGCTGATATCGTGCTTTTCTCTTTTTTTTTTCAAAGATTATTTCGTACGGTTTTCATCTGCAAGTTTTTCCTTTTCTGGTTGTCGTGCGGACCTGTTTGTTATGAAATCGATCGCCGCATAATTCCACAATTATTGTGTAACTTGTTTCCGCAGAATGCCATTAATCCTATCAAAACGTTGATTCCGATAAAATCTCATCTTCGTGAACCATCGTCCTTTCGAAAACACGTATATCGATTCCGCGGCTGTGTATGCGTGTGCCTGTCGTGTCGCTGGGGGAGAATTTCATTCAGCATTCCGCCGCACGTCCCGAAATACGTCGTACGTGTTATATGGGAATTAACGAGAGTTTATCAGATTATTTCTCATCGAAGATGCGCGTTATTGCGTCACGTTTTATTATAACGCAAATCCGTGCGAATCCTCTGTGCCAACACATTGGTACAGAGGCTATAAGCGGCAATTAATCTACCAAATCTCAAGAGGAAACAATGATAAACACGAAGTAATTTAGCAGAAGCCGCGAAACGGGTCGAGGAAAATCGGGGCGATGATCTTATTGAGAAGAAAAGAAAGAAGAAGATAGGAACGACGGGACGATGAAACAATCCTGCCGTCTTGCGAATAGATTATAATCTGATCAAGGTGAGCTGATAAGTCATCCACCTTCGAAAAGCCAAGTATCGATTGCTGGCTCTCATACGTTCGCGGCAACATCATCTCCGTCCCATCTTAATCCGCGCTTTCTGCGAGGGCCTGCTTTTTCTCGCGCCCTTATTCGTCTCCGACAATTAAGGGTTAAACGACGCGCCCGAGAGTCCCCGTGTCGTGAAAACGGCTTTCTGAAAACAGCTTTCGACGCGATGCTATTGTCACGTTGCATTTGGAGAATCTCCTCGCGTCGTTTCGCTCGAGACTTGCGTCTCGAGGTTTCTCTATTTCTCGAGATAGGATCTCGAAATTCGAGATAATCCCGTTATCGTCGATTTACATCAAGACGGAGCCTGAAAACGCGAAGCGTTCGTGATCCTCTGACAATGGGAAAAGCGCATCGTACGATCGCATTTGCGCCTACTGTAAATCATTAAAAGCCCACAGGATCGAGCTCGAATCCTCTATATCAATTGAAGCCTCCTATGAATTGAGCGCGACATGTTCGGGATATTTTTCCCATCTATGATTAATGGGCGAGCTGTGCGTCGATACGATGCGAGTGCCGGTCGGACGAACCGACGAATAATAAATCTTCGCGAACACGTAATCGCGTGTTATTTAACGTACCCTTTCCGTCCCCCTGCGATTTTATTGCTGGCTCGAATGCGGCATTTCTTTTCTCTCTCTCTCTCTCTCTCTCTCTCTTCTCACTCTCTTCTTCCTTCCTTCTCTTTCTTCGTCTCCGGCATACGCAGAAGAAATCGTGTTTTCCGTTTATTATCACGCATCTCCCTCGAAATCGCGATGCGGCAACCCGTCAGTCCACGACAGGACGACAGGTTGATTGAGAGATTTAACAACATCGCGAAGGGAGCCGTGGAAAGCAATTCATCGGATAAGATCGGAGATCGCTCGCTTCCTCCTCTTTTTTGTACCATCGACGCGGATAGGGAGAGGAAGGAAAAGGGAAAATGGATCGATCGGTCTCCTCCGTTCCCTCTCACTCGATTTCCACCTGTGAAACCACCTGCGCTATCACGCAAGACGCGGTTACACGTGCATCGACGCCCGACCTTCTCTCCTTTTTTTTCGCGTCCTACTGACCGCGAATTTTGTACGAGATATCCCATAATTCATACACGCGAGGCTCGTCGACGTCGCCGCGGCGGTGGATTCGCCGGGTCGCCATTAATCCTGAGCTGTCGTTCCGTGATAAATTAATTCTGCACTACGTTCGATTGTTGTGCGCACTACTGCGGATAACGACGACGACATTTTTAGCCTCTCATTTGCACGATCCCCGGTGGCCGGCGGGATGCTTTCTCAACGGACTTGACTTTTCGTCGGTCGGTGCGACGTGGATATCCACCCTCGAACCGGCGCGTCCCGACAAATGAATCTGCCGATTGGTAAAGTTGATTACACACGCAGCGGGCCGGCTTCAAGTAACTTGTTGCGCCGTCCACGGTGTCCACGGCAACGAGACAACGCGCTCCCGGGGGAGCATTTATTGCTAGGATCCGAATCATGGTGCCCCCCCGCGGAGGAGGATTGTTTATCGTTAGGTACTTGTTGCACGAAACACACTTCGCACGTCGCGTCGACAGGCCGAGACGGAAACCCACGGGCAATCGATAACGAAAGCACTCGCGCATCTGGAATTCCGCTTTGTGTTATATCGCACGAGGGCGGAAGGGAAGAACCTTTCTCAGGGGACGAGCCCTGAGAGGAGGATAATATATATATACCAGGTGTGTGTACAAAGCATAAACCGCGACCT
The DNA here is from genome assembly GCF_001313825.1 of Dinoponera quadriceps. Taxonomy (NCBI): domain Eukaryota; kingdom Metazoa; phylum Arthropoda; class Insecta; order Hymenoptera; family Formicidae; genus Dinoponera; species Dinoponera quadriceps. The sequence goes on from NW_014555944.1 coordinate 1,175,738, forward strand.
TAATTCCATCGAGAGGTCCTCCGGACAATTCAAAGTTAATTTCTCCCCAGCGGAAACACCGAGTCGGCAATAGTTGCCGAGACGCGAGCGATCGAAAAAGCGGGGCTCTTCGCGAATTAGATTCCCGGTTCCCGGTGGATAACAAGATTATCATTTTCGTCCAATCTCGAGCGGGCTTTAACGGAATTTTTATTTGAGTTTGCTCCACCCACGGAGATGCGGAAAATGGAAAAGTCACCATCGACAATGATCCCTTTCGGCGTTTTCGTTGCGGGAAAATAGTCCCGAAATTGCTCAGCGAATCTCTCGGCAGGATCAAGGTCATGAATTGCGGGGTATATTATCCTGCGTATAATACAGACACGCGGGAAATGTTATTCACAATTTGTTCGGCGAGGCGAGTAAAAAACCGGGACCGGGAATTCACGGTTCTGCCGAACTCCGGTGATACACGATAGATTGTAACATCCTTTGAGGCGAAATTAAACCCACCTGTAATTACGTTGGCCAAATTTAATCACCGTAGCCGGGAGTTAATAGGCAGGTTCTTTGGGGTAACGAACACGTACGTAGACGCGCGGGCAGCATATCGAGCGTGTCCTATTTCAGCCGGAGCGCGTATAGTTCGACACATCGCGCGTGTGGCCACATTTCCCACCGGCTACTGCTTTTCCCCCGGTGGAAAATGGCCAACCGCGACGGAAGTGTGGCACATGACGCGCACATCGGACAGTTTGGATATGTCATTACATCCCAGGAACTCCGTTCCTCCGTCACACAGGGCGTGGAAACTTTCACGGCATGAATTTCGACGTCGATGGAGTGCCGAGAGCATCAAGCGACGCGCTCGATATCCCGAAAGCCGAAATTAGCGAGTTGCTGGGAGCAGAATTTGCCAACGATTTTTCTCCTCTCTCTCTCTCTTTCTCCGTGAGGACGCTTCTCTTCGGATCCTGGAGCTTGCCACGTTGATTGAACATAATAAAAATCCCGACGAGCCGGGCGACTCGTCCTTTGTCGAGAAGACGGGAAGAAAGCGGCGGAACGTCGTCGAGCAAATATTCCGGGCTTTAGGACGTGAAGCTCGCTGGCGAAACTGTGTTTGCCGCACGGGCAACAGTTTCGGGGTGAGGTACAATATGATATTTGCGAAAGATAGGAATCAACTACTGAGTAAGCTCAGTGTATATCGGTTTCATGGGTTCAGCAACTCGCACGTATAATTCGCGTCGTCGTCGTAAGCCGCGACCGAAATTGGCGGGGGTGTAACGTTTCCTTTTCTCCGCGAGATACGTCGACTATATTTAAGCGAACGCGTCCGAGAAGAAAAGAATGATGAAAGTAAGTTTCTCTCGTGTGAAAATGCTAACGCGTATTTTCATTGTTTCAGGGGACGTTCTTATTTCGTTTGAATTCGTTTATTACGTTTGCAACAGCACACGTTCTCCTCTTTCTTTTCAATTAAACTACGGCCACGCAAAAGCGCGCGCGTTTCCAACGGGGCACTGTTGCTTCATATTTAACTTTCGCTAGGACGGTAGTATTTTTCGAAGCTTCGCTGGCATGTGCTATCCACCGAGATGAGGTGTTATGCAATTTGCTCGCTACGCTATATTGGCATGACCCGAGGAAAAGCGCCTTCACTCGCACGAGCAACAACAACTTGCGTTGCGCACGAGAACTTTTCCCGTTATATTAAACATTGTCTAACGCGAGAGAAGCATGTCGCACATGACGCGACGATCGTCGCTTTCGTCGTGTCTTTGCTCATTTTTTAGCGCTGACGATCTTTCGGTTTGATCAGTTTCGGTATTGCCACTTTTCCGGCCAATTCCGATGCAATGAAGAATACGTTGTACATGCGTTGAAATCAGTTCTTGTTAAAGCTAAGAATTTTCTTCGAATTTTTAATAAATTCATCCCTGAAACGGCCGATGAAGACGGGAGCGGGAAATAAATCCCGATAAGAGCCCCGGCTTACTCCGGGAGCTTCCAAAGCGCCGGAGAGCGAGGTGGAAATAAAGGATGATATTGCCCTCCGTGAACGCCGGTATTATCCTAGTGCAAATAGGCGTTCACCGTTTGTCAATCGATTTAGTATATATCCACGCCTCTTTGTGCCCCTTTTCTTTCGCGCGAAGTGTTCTGCTTTTCGACCTTCGAGCCGTGACTCCGCCGACTAAGTGGAGAGCATTGTTCGCGCTCTTCGTTTCACTCTGCTCCGGCGGTGTGTCTCCGCGAGGAGAGCGAAATGATCGAGAGATTGAAGGTCGCGAAGGTGAAATTGAACGAGCCGCGAATGAAATTTCGCCTCGCGGCCTCGCGCAACGGCTGCGGAATCGCGCTACATTTTTTACCGCCACGTTCGCTGCGACATACGTGTCACGAACGCTTCTTCATATTTGAACATCTGGAAATAAACCCCGCTACATTCTCAGATAGCGAAATAAACCGTGGAATTTCTGTCGCGGGAAGATCGAGCTGCTCTCCGTCGATCCGATGATTATTTCAGCGAACGCACGTCCTTCCTCGTTTTTCGGCTTGTTGCCTCCGCGAAATAGTAGAATAGACCAAGCCAGGAAGTAGATCAGGTAGACCGAGGACGACGACGTGTGTACGTGACTCCCAGGTAAATATCCCGACAGGCGGACGTTTTTTGTTTTTCCGAAACGTCAAGTACGACCTCGTCACGTATTCCGGTCTCTCCGCCGGCGAGAAAAGCTCTCTGATCACGAAAGAAGAGCGCGCTACGCGAGATAACGCAATGATACACCGGGGCTGATCTCACCCTTCCACCCTTTGTCCCATGGGATGAGTTAGAGGACGAGCAGGTTCCCTCCTCCGGTTTCGGCATACATCTCCGCCAAGCGACGCTGTAATATATTGCGCGTCAGTTAACGTCAGCCGGCTTCGTTAATGAATTTTAATTAATGTCGTTTCCCGAGCAGCTGTGTCGCTGCCTTTCTCTCTTTCTCTCTCTCTCTCTCTCTCTCTCTCTTAGTCACTCACTCTTTCTCGCCCTCTCTTCTACACCTAATTACAACAAGCCCCAATAGCCCTGGCGGCCCCACAGGTGTTCCATAAATAATAAAACAAGGCCATGGAGGCCGGCAGAAAAAGATGATCGACAGCCGACCTTCAAAAGCACGCGGAATTATTCAGGTGGGCCGATGTACAAATAAATCTCCATAAATGTGCAACGAGTCGACCGCTAACTTTGCACTTTCGTGCAAAGACGTCGCATTCGAAGGAATCGGGAGGGTAAAGAGGGAGGAGAACCAGCGGCAGGGGTGATCTCTTAAAGGCGAGTATCTAATCGGTCGAAAATCTAAAGATTGCAACGAAGCTTTCGGCGATCTTTTAGGATCGGTCGGTTGGCTGAGTAATACTTTATTTAGCTGCGTTCCCCCTGAAGAGAGATTGTAACTCCAGCCTTAGGACCCGAACTTTCCTAATTGCGGTTACTCGGCGTTTCACGTGCGAAATAACCCCGCGAAAGTTCGCCCCGTTCCTGAACTTGAACGATGATCGTGCGGTCGCCATTGAAACAAGGCCACGCATTCGGTGACCTTGGCAGCACTCAGTCGGGGGTATCAGGGTGCCACGATCGATCGGTCCTTTAAGGATTCGGTGATAAGCAGCCACGCCGAAGAAATACTCCTCTCGAGGAGGCTCATCGGGCGGGCAATCGAGCGAAAGACAAACGTTGATTTGCATGGAGAACGTCGGCTAAAATTCCGGGCCGCGATTCGATGGGCTGTCGAAGCGCCGAGTTCGAAATAGAATCTCCCGAATCGCGGCCGGAAATGGCTGCGGCGGCGGGTCGCCCTTACTTCCGATGGAATAAGCAGTTTCTGAAATCACCTTAGAGCCCGGCCAGGTTGGTCGAACGAGCGAATGCGTCGGATCTGGCGGGGGTTGGTCCTAGTAAAAATAGATGTCCTTGCAAGAAGGACACGAGGGTCGCGGGGATCGCTGAATATCGACGTCCGTTTGTCTGCGGGAAATCTCGTTTTATCGGCGCGATTCGCCTAACGCATGTGCGCGCGAAACCTTCAGATGTATGTGGACAGGTGACACGAGAGAGTACATACTGATTTGCACGAACGAACGACGATGACGAAGCTTCAATATAGCTGCACGCTGAAAGAGAGAGGGGGAGAGGAGTTGTTAATAAACAAGTTGTTAATATCGTTTAATGTTAAGTAAAACTCTTGTCAAACCCGCGCTACAAAATTGCAGGCGGCAAAATCGCATGTGTTTACGTTTTTTATCAATGGTCCGGGAGGCTCCGGAAGCTTGATCCAAATAAGTTCCGCAAAAACACTTAGTACAATTGAAGGGGACATTGACGAAAATGAAGATTTATGTTTAGTACGCCGTGTGAAAAATATGAACCAAGTCAAGGAGACTGGAAGATAACCGAAGGTAAAAAATGGACTTCTTCCAGCTGCGTGACAACCCATTTGATATTTGTCTTTATTATTCGTCTGATTGTGAATTTTTACTCTTTCACTATTTCAATTTCACACCAAAGAACCACCTAATGTCATGTACAAACTTTTTTCTAATTAACATTAAAGTAGGTAAGTACAAGCTATTAAAAATATTTTCAATTATAACTGCCACCGCTCTCCTCTATCGAATATTTTTGCTTTGGCATGCGATAATTTTTGATCCTCGAAACGACGACTCTCGAGCCGGCCTCGAGAGGCTGTCGAGAAATTGTTTCAAAATTGCAGCTATCTCTCCGCGGAGTTTAATGAGAGATAAAGGGATTACAATAGTTGGGAGAACCGAGGGACTCGCCGTTTGCGGTTAACATCTCGTCGCCCATTACCAGATTTCACATATCGAATCGCGAACAGTGGCTCATTAAACTTTCACCTAAGCCGGATTAAAATTTCAAACGGACTGCCGCCGGTTACACGGGATTGAAAACGGTATTAAGTCACGCGTGCTATGATCTCGCGGATTCTTCCTTCAAGTTCGACGGACTCCGCGAAAGGTTGTGACGTGAAACCCGAAATTCGACACGGGTGGCTTTTGACATTTCCGATGGCTCGCTCTCGTGGCTGGCCTCGTTGTGTATTCTCGCCGATCTACAATCGGCAAGAAAATGCAGTTTTTACCCGGGGTGACGTCGCGAGCGCAAAAACTTGCGCGGAAGGTGCGACGCAGCTGTTCGCGATAATCCTTCCCCGATGACCTCGACGTTTTCAATTATGCAAGACACCCGAGCCAACGTTGGTTTTCCCGAGCTCACGATCCACCCTCGATATACGCGTGTATCCCCGCCGGTTACGCAACACCCCCGACCAGCGTTATTTTTCGCGCCAACGAAACGGCCACTCGACTCTGTTTCAATAACAAAGCGAGAGGCACTCCGATGCGGGGTGTCGTAAATTCAAAAGTCTCAGGATACAAAGTGCCCCGTTCGCGCGCGACAAATAGCCTTGCACCCGTTAAAAATCACCCCGCCACCCGGGGAAACTTCCCTCTCTGATGTCGCTTTCCAAATCGTAGCAAAGATAACAGTGCCGTCGTGAAAGTAGCCTCGCTGCGTCGTTCGCCTTCCATTCGCGATCGTCGGCGTTACTTTTAAGAGCGGTCGTTGCTTCGCGGCTCGAGAAAAAGAGACGACAGAGGGATGGAATCGTTCGGTCGGGGCTCGATTTTCCATCGAGTTTCGCGAGCTCCCGTTTCGCATCGAAAGCTCAAGTTCTCGCGGGGTGGTGGTGCATTATCCTTCTTGCGGCCTTTTTGGCCGGTGATTTTATCGGCTTCAGTTGACTCGTGAAATGAAGCTGGCTTAAAAGCCTAATCAGCCGCGAGCTTAATTTTAATGACGCTTGGTAAGCCGCTGAATGTGGCCCGGCGTTGATAAGAAGTTAATTTGACGAAGCGAAGATGCCGCAACGGCGATAAGGAAATTTCGCGTCGATATCGAAGGCAGCGGCGGGGGAAATTGAAATGCCTTTGTCTCTCGCGCTGTCGATAATCGATCGCCGCGATTCCCTCGCGACGCATTAACATGCTCTAATCGACGGACGCGTGTATGTACGTTCGTTCGTTCGTTCGATTTTGCATTTTACATGCGACCGAGTAAACAGCGAGCGATTCGTCTTGCGGATGCGCTCCAGGGGGTTGTCTCCCGCCTTGATTAATTGCTCGTCCTTGTGACGCTTGCATAAGTAAGCGCTCGAGAGAGAGAGAGAGAGAGAGAGAAAGAACATGCGCTCCCGGTTTCACCGTAGCATTCGGCGGAAAACGAGAAAAATAAGAGAGATACGCGAGCGATCGCATCCTCGTCGCACGCTGCTGCTTTCTCTCTTTCTCTCTCTCTCTCTGTCTCTCTCTTCAGCGTGCCACAATCCGTACCGGATAATGATCATCATCCGTCGTGAGTACTGTAATTATCAACTCCTGGATGTAACGTGACGTAATTTATCGGCGATCCGTGTATTGTATTTCAGCGTGTTAATGACGTCGGCGATTCTCCGCGAAATCAAGCGCGCCGCTTCCGCTTGCCCGGCGCGTTTACATCCGGTTTCTCATGACTGAGCCGAGATAATGAGAAAATCGAAAGGGGATCCAGCGGAAACGAAGGGTAATACTCCAGCGACGAACTACGCAGTCCGTAGCACACCCGTTTTCTCTTTCTCACCTTCCCTCGATGCTTTCTTCCGCCTACTCTTCCACCGTTCCGCCCTTCCATACTCCTCTTTATCGCGCGGATCGATCTGGAAATGACGGATCGACCGCTCCTTATCGAGAGCGCGGCAGGGACGTTGATGGTCGTCGAGACTTTCCTCCTCACTTCTGTTAAGCAGACACACTCAGCACAATCGGACTTTCGCAAAAATCTATCGTTTTACCATTGAACTCGACTTCGTCACCTGATATGCCGATTGCAATTAGTCTGAAAAATTAGACCTCTGCACTCTTGAAGGATCCTTGTTATTACGTCATTAGATGTTATGGCTATTTTATGCCGGTACGTGAAGAAAAGTGAAAAAAAAAAAACAACCACGTCATCGTTTGCTGCGATTCATCAGGAGCATCGTGATGAATCCAAAAAGGATATCCCTAAGAAATCTTCTGAATTTCGCGAAGGAACGATGAAAGAAGGGGCGATTGAAAAGGAAGAATTATCACCTTGAAATGTCGCGTCTTCACCCTGTTTATCGTATGTTCGATAAAAATATTTTCGTCCGCCGCAGCCGTTCCGCAGCTGCTCTTTGTTTGTCTTTTGTAACATCACGCGACGATATTTGAGAGCAAATACTTGTATACGACGCCAGGGTTGGATCCTACGATGTTCGCGCGAGCGAGGGGAATAAAAATGAGTCGGGCGGGACGCAGAAAGGGACGTCCGGAGAGAAAAGTGAAAGATATCCTTCGCGATCGTCGTGGTATCGGCACGCGCAGGTTATGATAGAATTAATAAAACATGACAGACATGAGAGAACCTCATCATGTCGCTTCCGTTTCCATCTGTCTTGCTTTCGAAATTTCCTGGAACGAAATATCTACCTCAGAACCAATGAGAAAAGTCATTCGAAGCGAACGAACGAAGATCATCTTGAATCGGAATCGCAAGATTGAATGTTTAATTCAAACTGTAAAGGAAATTCATTACACAGTTTTCTGTAAATAATTAATTTTCGCGAAAGTCGCATCGACGTGGCTTTATGCGTTGCCGAGATATTAATTACGAAAGTTATAATAGGTCGATAAAGATGCATTCAGGTTCATAAAATCGGTAATAAATTACAACGTGTTCCACATTTTTAGTTCCGCCTAGATAAGGGCGTTTTTTTTTCTTTTTATTGAAGCTCGTCATCTGTTTTAACATCCCCTTAAATTGTACTTCATGTCCGTTAAAAACACAAAACCGACGCTTCTCATTACAGATTAAGAGATCCAAATTGAGTGATAAGTATTATTCCCATTGATTTTTAACACAAATTAATTTTCGCTTTAATGCATACAAAAAATTTGCGTATTTCGAATTTACATCACAGTTCTCCTGATTCATTCTGGTTTCGTATAAGAACGATTTCATCTTCATCAGAAGCGCAATCATTTCTCTCAAATTTTTTACAACAGTTTTTATCTTAAAGTCATTACGACGTCTGGAAGCGAAGATATTGACATTTGTATCGATCTACGCTCTCAATCAGCCGGCCTTAACTTTGTATGGAGTAAGTCAACGACGCCCGTTGAGACCTTCGTAATTAAAATCTCGGCAATGCGTAATGTTACGACGATGCGATTTCTCGACGGCGATAAAGATGAAAAAGAAGATACAAGATACAATATCATATCTGGACATTTCGAGACGGTGGAGAAATTTTCTTGCCATGCTTCGTGACCATGTTCGTCCCGACGGTAATTACAGTATATATTATTTAAACGATCATTCAGAGACTGATTTATCGTTAAGTAAATCGCACGAAGCTCTCGGAAAGCGCGAGCGCTACTGTACTCGCCCGTCGTCGACAGTGGCGCTTTTTTTCGCGAAGGAAGACTAAAAACATGTTTTTTCAATGATAAGAACACAGTTGCTACGTGCTCATATCGATATATACGAACATCCTAATATATTCGCGTTGCCACGGATATTAGACGATCGATAATGTATATCGTTCTACATAAATGCGGTATTCGTGCTTGTAACGTAAGGGTCAGAGGAATATCGCGGTTACAAAATAGGTACGGGCCGCGTAATGGTCTGTATATCCATTTCCATCTCCGCTTCACATTATGGCAAGGACATACTCGTTTGCACAGGTGCCCACCGCAGATCCCCGCACCGTAGGCGCCCGCGGGATATGCGCGGGAAACTTTCCGGAGGACTCAAATTTCCAAGTCACCGTACCGCCGTAATAATTACACGCGTTTGTATGTGCGTCTGTGTGCGGGCACGTGTGTGCGTGCGTCCCAAGGCACATCAAATCCAATCTAACATATAATTTATGTCATCCATTTCCCTTCCTCTCATGCGGCTTTATAATACGCAGGAAAAGAATAACGCTCTACAATGGGGAGAAATATCATCTTTTCGGTCGGGGCGCGAAGAAAAATACACGCGTATTTAAAAAGCTCTTAATGAACGCGTTCTAACTTGACGATTGATCCAATTAAGTGGATTACAGGGAGGGCGAGGACGGCACCTTCATTCGGTCTGAAATATTTTCATTTCGCGCCAGGTAAAATAAACAATGGTTATATATTCTCCTCTGTTTCCCTCCGCCTTAGCCGGCAGCCTTAGCCGGGCAGCCTTTATATATAGACCCGGCAATTGGCAATTTAACTTTGGGCAATCACTCCGCTTAAAGCATACAAAGTGTGTACGGAGCAAATGAAATTTTGCGAACATATTCTACTTTTGCTCGGCGAAAGTTCGGTCGAATGTTCTCTCTCTCTCTCGCTTTTATCGCTTTTTAATTTGTCAGCGTGCCACGTGTCGTTAGGTCAGAATTGAATTTCTCGCGCATCGATTTATTTTTCGTAGAAATCTGTTTAACTCAGCAGCAACTGCATTTATGCAGCGCGGGGTATGGATTTTTCGACGGGCGAAACCGCGAATTTTGCAGAAACCGCGCGTCCCTCGTTCCTTCTGCATCCCCCTCGCCTCATCACTAGATTTCCTTAAACGACGATAAGCTTCGGTTTGCGCGACCTAACCAGTATTGATCCGAATACCGAATTGAAACTGGACGAGACGAGACTGACATATCGATTCCATAGCATGTCCTACTTTCGTCAAGTCAGCCGTAAAGGATACCGCTTTCGTGCTCCTTTCGTCCCCGCTTTTATTCCGACTGTCCCGCGGAACGGTCGCGCGCTCGGTTTCCGGCCGGGCGAACACGGAAGGATCCGCGCAGGAAGCAATCCGGGAGAATCGAAAGGGAAGATCCACGGAGAAAGGGGTCGGACGATACCGCCGCCGGAAGGCGTCCTCCACGTGCACCGACCACAGTGACCTTGGCACGCTTCCTCCAAGGTGCATCGACGTGATTTCTTCGCGCATCGACCTGATGTGGATAACGGGGGAGATTCCCCGCGGGTGATCCCCGCGGGATATCTCGTCTCGAACGCGCGAACACATGAAAGCAAACGTGAGATCTATTCAAATGTAACAATACTCATATAAATGCGATCCCGTGGGCGCATCGACGCCCAACATTTTCAGCGTGCTCTCCCAGAGAGCGGATACATTATAAAAAGGACCAGAGATGATTACGTCAGATCGTCGATCTGAGTCGGGATTCCTTCAATTCTGATCCGATCGCAGTTCGTGCGGAGAACGATCGTTTGGAGGAACATCGAATTTTATGCTGTCGTAGCAAATAAATGAATATATGCGAAGTGTATGCAATGTAGTGTGAAAGAAAATAGTTCATATCAACGTATATTTCCTCATAGAATGATCTCCTAAAAAATCAGCTTCCAAAATATTAAGCGATACTTAAGAAACACTTTGTATGTTCAATTATTTGCTACAACGATAATAAAATTTGCCGTCCTGAATTATTTGTCTCCGTGAACATTCGCGTCATCCTAAGATTTAGGACGGTATTTATAGACCAGCCTTATACTTGAGATCGTCTTAGGTTCATCTTCGAATACTACGTAAGCCCATGAAATGGTTCTTACAATATTTGAAGGAAATCTGCAGATGATGATCTTACAAGATTGACAAATATCGTCTCGTTGGTGCCTTTTGCCCGGTTGTTTTCTCTCAACGTAGTCAAGCAGAAAACTTCGGTAACTCTTCTAATCTTTCTTCGGGCTGCTTCGCGAATAACGATGACAGTTGTCAAATATTGACTGGTAACACCGATCTACATTGAAAGGACACCGTGTCTCACGAGATTGCGAGCGAAAATTTATCGGGATATTCGGACATCCCGACGTATCTTCGCAGTTTGCGAAGTGAAGTTCCGCGCAGATAAATTCGGAATCGCTTAAAGCCACGGTTGTTCGACCACGGTTGTGCGCGCTGAGTTATTTGTGCGAAACGCTCGCGAAGTGTTTGTGAAACAAACTCACACAGACACACACACGTTCTGTGCGAAATTCGCGGCGGAAACTACTTCGTAAACCGTTGGTCATTCGGTAAAAACATGTCGGAGACCTTGGACTGCGCGAAGAGCACTCTGACGACACCGTGGCACGCAAGCGTTCCCGCTTTTAATACTTCAATATCTCTTTTTCCGTCGCGAATATAAAATCTGGTCTTCTTATTAACGTCGCGATGACGCGGGCACGCCATGATTAGCATTGTCCTCTCCGACTCGGGAATAAAAGGGCGGAAACGCTTCGCGGCATCCATAATTCAACTTAACTGATATTGAATTAGCGACCTCTCGGCGGTCTCCCCGAACGCATCTGCCGGCGACTGCAAAGTCTCTGCGGCATAATTGACCGTCCTCGCTGATATATCCTGCAATTTCCCTTGGATGCACAACCGATCCGACGGAACTCCGCGCGAGTGAAAATCCAAGATTCGTATTGATAGTTGTTACTTGAAACTTTTCCCGAGCCTGAAGTACTCGAGTTCGAAATCAGACGGAAGAAAAGATCAGATTAAGCCAGATAGAAGTCTGAGACGCTTGAGTTTAAAGCCAAGTGTGAGTTTTTCAGTAGAATAGCGATTGCAAATATGAACGGGAGAAAATGATTTGGCGAGACAACGAATTTTAATTGAATTTCGACACGTTCCGTGCCGGATCGGATTTTTACACGGATCTCAATCCACTCCGTCGAAAACGGTATACGATGTGAAGCTTGATAAATAATATGAATAAACATGATAACGAATAGGTGATAAGACGCATTATTTTATGCTTTATCTCTCAATGATAAAAAGATCAGCGTGAAATCGAGTTCCGATCGTGTGCCGACAGCGCGGCACGAAACGCATTTAATAAATAGATATACAGAGTGTTTTTGTCCGGTACAGTTTGGGAATTGATTTTTGAGGTCATTTCACGAAGAGAAGCACGTGTAAACACACGTTCGTTTCTTCATAAAGTAATCCCAAAAATTAACTCCTAAGACATTGAACGGTATATTAAAAACACAAAGTATCTTGTACATTTATTTATTTGCCACGACAGCAACAAAATCTGCTGCTGCACTGAATTCTTTTTCCCCGCCACATTTCGATTCTTCCTCAAGGAACTCGAATCTGATTTGGAATTCTTCAAGCATCGAATACGAAGAAACTAGCCGTGCATCGCGAGGCAATTGCGAGACTCGGAAGGTGTATCAAGCGGACGTGGTGAGGAGGACGTTCGCGAAAACCCCCCGTTTTCGGGCTGTACTATCTTCAAAGGATCACGCGCGTGCAACAAGTATCCCATAATTTTGGGATTCAAGCGCGCCCGATGCATCACATAAATTTCCGCATGTAATGGAGCCTCTCCCAAGGCGTTTCCATTTCCTGAGACACTCCGAGCGTGACTACGAAGAAGTCAATACGACAAGGAGTCAAGAGCGTCCGCTGACGTAACTCAGGGGTAATTCAAGAAACGAATAAAGGGCCGCGAGAGAGCTCGGGTTTCCTTACAGAAAGATAAAAGAACGTCTCTGTGAGGAAGGAAATATAATACGGGTGTTAACGTGGCTTTGAAACACGAGGCGAGAGATAACGTCGACGATGCCCCGCTTTGAGACTAAACATTCATGTCCGAGAAAGAGAGAAAGAGGGTGGTGAGCGGGGGGGGGGGGGGGG
>NW_014555944.1:1188500-1206856 GCF_001313825.1 Dinoponera quadriceps
GGGGGGGGGGGAGAGGCTAGAAAGAGAAATACGTTCATCCAACATATCCCAGCAATATAAATGGGTGCCACGTAAACAAACGTGCGTGCTCACACATAGTTCACGAGCGCGAGCCGGTTGAAAGTATAAAACGCTACATTGATCCGCAGGTATTCCCCGCGCATTGAGAAAAGAAATTACAGGTAAAGAGGAAGAAAAAAAGTCAAATATCGGGGTTACGCAGATTTTGCAGTTGAAATTGTAATTTCGACTCGAATGAAACGTATTCCGAATCGGTCCGATGCATTTAACCCGGAATTAACCCCGAAAGGGTTAGAACGGGGAGACGAATTACGGCCGTATTTTCACGATTACAAATCGAGGGCCCCCTTCCGAGGGGGGAGGAGGGGCCAACCAAATTCCTCGCTAACGACGCGTAGCGCATTAGAGCGGACATAGGAAGCGTAAGTTGCTGCGGAGGAGAGAGCGTTCGTCTGAATAAAATGAATGGCAGGATACTTCCTTGCGGGCCTTGGCGCGACGGCGCCGACGGCGCCGGGAATCGTTCCTTATCAAGCGAAGGTGCCTGAGTGTCTAGCCAAGTAGCTCGTCCCGCATCTCGGCCAAGTGAGATCCTATACTTCCCATTCGTAAACCCCCTCTCTCTCTCTTTCTCTTTCTGCCTGTCCGTCTGTCCGTTCGTTCGTCCGTCGGCTCGAGCGCGTCGAGCGGGGAAACGCCGCGGCGGCTTACTGAATTAATTAAGCCACTCGCAGCTCGCGCGATTACACTGGAACATTGACATAAATATGGTACGCGGCCGAAGGAAATTCGTTCGTGACGGAAAGAAGGGGGAAGAGAGAGAGAGAGAGAGAGAGAGAGAGGCACAGAAGGGAGTCGTGCTCGCTCTCGCGCGAGTTCGATTTGACATTTAATTGCTCGGCCAATGGCAATTGCACTCGGCGGCGGGGAATAAAATACGATATCGCAAAGTGCGGATTTCGAACGCAATTAATTGCAGCCGCGAGGGTTGTAATTTCAGTCATCTCATCCACTTACCGCGGCCGCCCCTGATTGTATTCTCGTGTCTCGATGCGAATAAAATGGCACGGATAAGCGGGCACATAAAGAGAGATACGCGGTATCAACTCGTCCGTGAGAAAACCGAAGGGGAGAGCGAGGAGAGGGATGCGTCCGGACGACGGTGGGAATAAGGAAAAGAAAGAAAACAATTCGGACGTGAGTGACTTCGTAATTACGCAAGATGTTTCTCTCTGTCCGCCCGCGAGCTCCGCCATTTCCTTCCATCGGATGTAAATGCAATGTCCGAGATCGCTTAACGAGGCGGCGCTTAACAAGCCGTCGTAATTTAACGAAATCTCGGTTTACGCAGCTTCTCGGCCGAATATTCTCCCGAATAAACGCCGGGACCTCCGCCGAGAACACGAGATGAGCGCTGTCGCCGGACGATTCGCAATATCCTTCTTTTTTATCGCGAGGGAAATCGCCGCGCGTACAATGCGAGAGGGTGCATTTGTCGGCAGGGCCCGGGGAATTTTCTGAGATAGAAAAATTCATGTCCCGCAAATAGCTGAAACGCATAAAAGTGATCTTACGGTTGCGAGACGCACGTTATTCGCGTTCCGGGCGAACGATGCCTGGAAAATGCCAGCGAATTAAGCGAATCGGAGGGATTCGATCGACGCGGACAAATTAAATAGCGATGTCCAATTGAATCGCGCATTCGTCGCAGCGGCGGGAATTTGTATCGACAAGCGGATGGAAATGCGCGCGTCCCGGGTTAATGAAAAACGCGAATAATGCGACCGCTTGTTGCTTCCGTGAACTGCAGAATACCGGACGTTTGGTATACGCGGCGCAACTGCTCTCGGCGGCCCGAGTTACCGCGGTTGTGCGTAATTCGTATGGATTTGCGAGCGTTCGCAATTAAAAATCGCCCACGGTTACGTCGTCGTCCCGCTAATTCTTCGTCCCGGTGTGAAACAAGACGCGTTCTGTATCGCGCGACATTTGTCCGGCGATTCGTGGCATTTTCCACGAAAGTCGGCCGAACTGTCGCGCCTGTTCGCAGGGGACGGGATTACAATGTTCGCACGCTGGATGACGCGAGAAAAAAAGAGAGAGAAAATAGGAGGGTGAAATTACAACACGATGTGGACAAAGGGCTCGTTGCGGCCGTCGGATTCGCGCGATTGCCATTCACAGAAAAAGAGAAAGGGAGCGAGCGAGCGAGCGAGAGAGAAAGGGGTGTCTTTACATCCCCCGCGAAAGGTCGATCCCGACTCGCTCGCGGAAGGTTATAGACCTTGCCGTTTCATTATTAACGCGATGTATATCGATTTTGTCTGCCTGCCTCCGTAAACTCGTTTCTATTCTCGCGGTTACCGCAGATACGCGCTGAGACGGCCAGACCTCCTCTTTCTACCTTTCACCTCCCCCTCTGAATTTCCTCCTTTCAGGCCGTCGCCGATTTCGTCCCGGGACACCCCGAGAACGGGGCTCCCGGTTAATTAATCACCTCGTCGCGCCGCGGTGACGAATATTCGACCGGCAGGTTTCCGCATCTCCGAACAATCTTTCTCCCCTCTCCCGACGAGCGTGGTGAGAATGTTCGCCGAAGTAACGAGAGAGAAAGAGAGAGACGGGGACGCGGGAAAAATGCGCTTTTCACGAGGCGGCCGGTCGGACGAGCTGTCGAAGCGGACCGTTTCGAACGGTTTTATCGCAAACAGATGCGGGACGATCTTCTCTCCATTGGGCTTCGGAATGCGTTCTTGCGAGGGAAGTCTATTATACTCGCTTTCGTCCGACACTTCTTAGCCCGTGGCGACCGTAAGCTTCCGCTAAAAATACGTGTATCTCTGAGACAAGCGAGAAGAGAACTGTTCGCGATGTGTTAACACACGCACGCACACACACGTGATTTCGCTCCTCCTCTTTCTCTTTACTAAATTAGATTTTTGTCAAGCGGTTTATCAAGTTAATGGACGCAGATCGTCGTCTGATTAAAATCGCCTGCTCCTCGGCCATTACATAAGCCGTTTATTTTCAAAGCAACCGCGACGTTCTGACTTTAGGAGATCTTCGAAGCCGATTTTTCCGCACTTATTCTGCTTCACGAGTGTACGCGTCCGCATTTCGTCTCTTTTCTCTTTAGCCGAACTGGTTCATGAAATTTACGCGCACGTGAACATTTCATACGTATCGGTGTGCATGTAAATTTCTTGAGCCGGTTCAATTAAAAAGAGCAGGCCGATATAATTACGCTCGGGCACGAGGCAGAACTGACACTCGTTCCAAGACAGCTCATCACTTTCCCGGGCTGGCACGACGCATCAGAATCATGCGACGATGAGTTAGGAGTTCTTAACATTAATTCCTCAATTTCCAAACAATGATTCCTCGAGCTTACCCGATGGCACGACCATCCCGAGAGCGACTCGACGGCGATGAAGTGAAAAAAGCCACTGATTTTCACGCTCGCGCGCCTCGACGAACAGTCGAAGAGAGAGGAGCGCGACGATCTCCTCGCACCGAATTCGGATTAACGTGGAGATCTTGATCACATCCGACGGGAGTCTGAAATCGCGCTGGAAACGACTGTCGGGAGGTAAAAGAGTGCTCGACGCTCGCGGGGCACTCGAATCCGCGCGCGAACGAACGAACGGCGAGCGAGGGTCGTCGCCGTTTGGCCGGGAAGACCGACCACCCCGATGTATATCCTTCTCTTTGATGCCACGTGCTGAAGTCAACGGGTAAGAGAGCGAGAGGGAAACCGGGCGCGAGTACCACGTCGGCGCGTCGCGACGCCTCCTCCGTCGACGCGCGCAATCGACGCTTCCGGGGTGCCGGGCGACCTTACGGCAATCGTTTGCTCGCTATTTAATCGCTGGATCTCTCTCGCAACGCTTCTCGATCGCGTTCCTGTCGATATTCGCTTGGAACAACAATGAAAGAAGAAAGAATCGCCGACGTCGCGTCATAAATCGGTATTTGAGGAAAGGAGGAAGGGAAGAGAAAATTTCCTCCTCCTCCTCTCTCTCTCTCTCTTTCGCGAGAGAAAGATATCACGTCTCCGTTTTCCGCTTTCATTTCCATTTCGCGACGTTGATTGTTCTCGCGTCTCACGATATCGGCGCCGCAAATGGCTCATTAAGGCACGTTGTCGCGGGGACTTCCCACGTTTTCATTGAATTGTTATATTTATCCGCTATTTTCGTACGAGCAACGCGAAATACCGAGCGGCATTCACCGTGTCGTTCGCGTATTTCGCTGTGCGATACGCGCGGACCGATAATGATAATTATCATTCGTCGCCGCCGGCGTCATATCGAGTGTAAAGGGTTAATCCAGCGGTTATTGGATTACTGCTGCCACGTATCAACATACGTCTGGAGGCGTCGAGGGGAAATTGACAGCGCGTAATCTGTTTCGGCAGGTATAGATAACGCGCGATGGTCGTAGCCGACACGAGCTCGACGCGCCGCGAAATCTCGACAGCGCCGGGGGCGGGTTTCATCCGATCGCAATATTCGCCCGTCTCTCGTCTCTTTCTTGAGTCCACCAGTAAGCAAATTTACGAACTCCGCTTGTGGACGTTCTTGATCCCTTTTATCGGGGCGACAAATTATCCTCGGAGATATACGACGGCTGCAAATCGAGCAGTTTTGAGCCGTTCTCGCGAGGGGTATGATCCTTTGTTTGTGAATCACCCTCGCCTGGGAGTCATCGTTGATGACACGAACACCGGAACGATATATGAGCCAATTTGCTCCTTGCAAATGAATCATCTTTTTCGGAAAACCTGCTTCTCTGCTTGTCGTTGGATATTTTCATCGATAACTCGTTTCGAGCGATTCTCGAGTGTCCCTTAAAATAGAACCTTCGTTACGAGAAAATTTCGTTTGTTTCAGAGCGAGTAGCAGCGAACGCGAAAGGAGTTGAATCAGCTGTGAAAGAGCCTTGAAAGGGAAATTAAACAAAAGTAAGCATGATTCCCTTCCGTTATACGAGGAATAACAATATTCTCACAATGAACCAGAGGATGTTCTATGAGAAGAACGGATATTTAATGTTCCCTCGCCTCATACCGCAGGACCTGCTCGACAAATGTCACAAAAGGTACCATGTTCGTCTTATATTGCGACAAAAGTGATAGAATCAAGAAAACTTTGCTCGAACGAACCAAATTTTTTCAAACACGACGTTCAGTTCATCGAACAAATTATACAGTCGTCGTAATGAGTTATCAATTGATTCAACGATTGCGATTTGCTCAGCAATTATATCGGCACAACGTATTGTTGCGTCAACGCGTAATTCAGTTCAGTACGCGCGACATTTTCCTGAACGAACGCGGCCGTTGATTTTGTCGATCCGACCATTTTTTCCCCCAGTATATTGTATCAACATATTGTTGCATGCCGGGTTGCAACCGGCTCGAGTTCACACGGCGCACTCACTCTCTCATACGTGTTTTTGCAACGACAATATGTGAGGTAACATCCCGTGCGAGTGTAAATAATCGAGGGCGTGGCCCAAAGTTAAACACTTTGCCTAGTTGAAAATATCCCTTACTGACGCGCAAGAATGAATAATCGGAATTAATAATCTTGCTCGGCGGTCCGCGTTACGATTAGTCTAACTAACGTAATAATGTTACTCGGGCGTTCGATGTTTCGGCAAATTTACCGACTGTTATTAGCGCGCGCGCAAATATCCGTGATCGGCTGTATCGCGGATTTAGATATCTCTCGCATGATATATCTGAAATGTTGTTACACGAAGTAAGTACAGTGCACAGTGCAAACGCCGTGCTTCATTTAATATCGATCGTATATACGCGAATTCGCCCGCGAGAGATGTATCTCTCAATATCTCTCTCGTTTCTGTTTGCCGAAAGGAGCGGAAAAAATCCATTAGAAACTATGCATCCGCGGGAAAAATCCTTTATAAACTACGGACGGCAGGATGCTGAAATTCTATTTCCTCCGGTAGATTTGACGATATCGTCGAGGGCAGGGCTCCACGTGACAGAATCGTGGTGATGCGCGACGTGAAGGACAGGAAAGCGGTAAATAAGTTGCAGGACATCAATTTCGATCCGGTGTTCCGCGAATATATCGAGCACAAGAAGATCCTTGACATAGTCGAATGCTTCACCGGGCCGAATATTCTGGCGATACACAACATGCTGATCGCGAAGCCGCCCGACATTGGATTCGGCACTTCCAAGTAATTATATTAAGAGTCGCCTGATTACCGATACGAGAAGAAGATCGATTACGCCTGTGTGTCCTTGCAGGCATCCGCCACACCAGGACTTGTATTACTTCCCGATCCGTCCGACTGATAGCATAGTGGCCACATGGACAGCCATGGAACCCTGTGACGAGGAAAACGGCTGCCTTTACATCGCACCTGGAACGCACGTTTCAGATCGGTTGTACCCCCATGAGTATCCCCCCGGTGCGTCGAACAAGTTTTACCACGGTATACAGGTGAGAATGCGCATATTTGAAAAAAAGAAACTTGCTGTTATCGTTCTCAATTTTAAATGTATTTTTCTTTTTCGGAGAAAGATTTCACTCGAAGGTACCCAAACAACACGCGTCCCCAAAAGACGTCTCGAAGACTTCCTTTAGACGTCTTATTATCTAAAAGATGTTTTAGGACACCCCAATATATTCCACGAGAGTCTCGCAAGATCAAATTCGTTCCGATCGATTCAAATGTTCACTCGTGCGGATTCAGAATCCACTTCAAGTTTCGCTTAGCTTATATCGCTCCAAGAAATTTCGCCAGTGTATCGTTTAATATTTCTTCAATTGTCAAGGATCTACCGCGCACAATGCACTGGTTAAATCTCGAGATGCAACCCGGTGACACGGTGTTCTTTCACCCGTTGCTTATCCACGGATCCGGCGTAAACAGATCTAATCGAACGAGGCGAGCTATTTCCTGCCATTATGCGACGGTGGATCACACTTACGTACGTAGACGAGACGCATGAGTACGCGATTGCGAGAGAACGGTGAAACGCTTTCGCGAGTATAATGAACATTTCTTTCTTTCCGAATAGGAACTCGATCCGGTTCAGCACAACATCGAGGAGGAGGTATTAGACCACGCGAGGAAAAAGTTTCCCGGCATCGAGATATCGTACCAGGATCTGTGGGCAATAAAGTCCACGCTCGTGCGCGGGATTCGATCGTCTTTGTAAAACTTGCTTCATGCTCGGGGATGTTAAGGGATGTGAAGGGTTGACGCGTGACCAATTTCAGATAAATATTTATCGGGGTAGGGCGCGTGTGATTATAATAGGTGTCGAGTAACGTTAGCGTTGGGATCGGGACGGTAGACGGGACGGTGCGAGGAGCGACATTCGGGAGAGAGGTGGGTAATAAAGAAGCGTCAGCACAGAAGAAAAAGTAACGACAACGGCGGGACTGTCGCCGTTATTATTATTTAACGAGCTAACAACATCGCGACGGTGCCGTGGGTGGGAATTCGACGGCTGCATGGCGTAGCAGTGCTTGGCGAAGGGGTCCTTGTAGGTGTTCTCGTGTCGCACGCTGGCGCTCGACGTGCGACAGGCGGCTAAGCAGATCTGAAAGCGATCCAGATTGCGGATGCGCGTCCTCACCGCGTCCTCCTCCTTCTGCGCCTTCGCGGACACCACGTCCTTCCGTCCTTTTATTTGCTGGGAACAGAATAAAAACACACTGGGTGAGCGAAAATTCGCTGGTCCCTTGTCACCGATACTGTCGGGCATGCGTTCTCTTCAATCGCTTTCTCGTATCTTGTGCGTGCAACCGACCGTTTCTCCCAATGTCGATTGCTTACATCTTAATCTGAGTTGAAAATGTCAAGTTCAATGCTTAATCGACGGGTTGTGGTAGAAAAGCAATCGTTGCGGTCGATAAGCGATCGTTTACCTTGCCTGGATGCAGACAGCAGGAGACACAATATTCGTAAATGGTACAGCATCCTTGAGGATTGCACGTTTTGCAGCTGTATCTTTCCCTCCTGGCCATGATCGGCGTGTCTTCGCTCTTGGGAGTCTGCTTCTGCTCCATTCTGCAACATCCGTTCGGCAGAACTTCGTGCCTGGCGCATACTATGCCTCGCTCGTCCACTATCAGAGCTTTTCCCTGAAGGAAACGGGTATTATGAGAAGATCAAAACGAGACCTGCGATTACTTCAGACTGCTGAGATTTACTTGAATAGAATTGCGGCAGGGTTGAGTGGAGGCGTCGCTCTCATTCAGGTTAGCCGCGTCCACATTCGCCGTGTTGACGGCTCGCTCAAGTAATTCCATCTGCCACAGCGGAGGTTTGCCGGATGTCCTCGACTGTTCTGGAAGTGTGTCGTCGTCGGGCATCAGATCCTCGTTGTTATCATTAATCATCATAGGATCCATATCGTCGAGGTCACTGTCTATGCTCAGCGATCTTTTCTGTAACGCAAATATCACGAGTTCAACATGCAAGAATTGTACTTTCGGAACAACATCGCCGGCGACGAGACAATTCACCTCATTTCGAAGCAAAGAAAAGGCACAGTAGGTCAGTGACAGAGCAAAGATGAGCCCAAGGACAAGACGTCGCCTGATTAGTCTGATCAGGCTCATGTAACTTGGCATCCTCGCGCTCCGCACTGTGCGATCGATGGTAAATCCACAAGGTAGACCTCAATGATTTGTTCGATGAAGCGTCTCATCCGAGCAGATGCAACTTCTATGATCCAAGTTAAGCGAATTCCGACTAATTCACGAGGTGATCGCTATGGTTGTATATTTACCGGCTCCTTAGAACAGTACCGAATCCTCGAGCATAGTATCGATGAGATCACCGGCCGGTAGGAAACACACCGCACACGGTTGCGAGGTTAGAATTCTCGCTCGCGGAGGAAACATCGGAGCACGGTTTCGATGAAAATCCAACATGCGTCGGCGAAGAAGAAGGCAGAATGAGAGAGAGAGAGGTTATAATTTCGTTCCCTCAGATTTGCGGCCGATTGAGCATTATCACGCCGTTGCGTTTCTCGGCCTCTGCACGTCGCCCAGACGCTTGATTATTATTTCGAAATTTCGAGCGCACTACTGCAAATTCCCTCGGCAATTAAACGTGTATTCTTAATTGCGAGCAAATACGCGGTGACAGTTCACGACGGTGTACTCAGGTGCGTTGACCTGCGCGCAGCTAGTGCTTTTGAAGCGCCTTGGCAGATGTCGCTATTCGTACCGTCCAAGTAAGTTCACTGTTTATTGGGATTAATGACACGATGTGAGCAGAGTTATCGATATGATCTTATTCAGATAAGAATTCAGGGCGAAGAGCGACATTCGGGAGAGAGGTGGGTGATAAAAAAACGTCGCCATAGAAGGAAAGGTAACGACAACGGCGGGGCTGCTGCCGTTTATTATTAATAATACCCAACGGAATAATTGTTGTATCGCTCCTGCTGATGGATAATACGAATATTTTACCCATGATATTCGATATTTTTGCGCATAACATATATTTTTATATAGTATATAAATTACATTATAATATATTATGACTTATATCTTGTACGAATATACATGTTAATAGATCTGGTGTTGGAAAAAAAAGCCTCACACGATCGATTCATAATATTCGGATGAGAAAAAATATCCGGAGGGGAAAGTTTTCTAAAATTGCGAAAATATAAAATTGCTAGAGGAAGATTTATAATCAATCGCTCTCATCCCGAATCTCCCGAAACAAACCGAACGATCCAGTGCGATAAATCAGTCGAACATCATTCCAGACCATTCTTTGTTTTTGATGGCCGCTGCTGCTGTTGGTGATTTTGTGGCCGAGATTTTTGCCGTGACGAGGTCGCGTTTCATTAACGATAAGATCGTAACGAAGGTAGAAGATAGTTGGAGAGACGACCCGCTCGAGCACGAATGCCGGTCTCTTAGAGGGAGATAAAATCGGCGTCGTAATAATGGCTTTCGGACTGATTCAATGGTTCATGTCATTTGCGATATTTTTCGTCGTTCTGTCTGTTATCACCTGGTCCGCTTTGCACCTGGGTCAGAAGGATCACGAGTTCGTCGTCCAGAGATTCCTCGATACGGACGACTATCCGATTCAAAGAGAGGAGTACGTACGTTTTCCTTCCAAGAATTGCCTGCACCCGCGTTTCTCATTCGACCTCATTCATTATCGTTCCAGTAGACCGTTCGGCACCGCGATTGTTAAACAAAACTCAACGTTGCCGGTGACGGAGAGCAACAATGACACGACGCCATTCGCGGATCACCAGGGCCTCCAAATGGCGAATAGCTCAGAATTTTATAAAATACTGCGAGCTATCTCTTCGGCTCAGGAACGTGCGGTTAATAGTACGGAAGACGATGCTGTTGATAGCGCTACAACAGCGATACTTACGTCTCCTGTCGTCGGTAATGATTCATCACGGGATCAAGATGCTGCGGCTACTGCGTACATGTCCGGTGAATCTACCGCGCTAAATAATCGCTGGAACGTCGTCGAAGAAGCGATAAAATCGTAGGTGAAAGAAATGTCCTCGCTTTTTTCTACAGGGTGTCCTAATTATCTTGGCGTCCGTAGGTGTGCAGGGTAGAACAGGAAAATCATGTATCATTTCGCAAAAAATCGCAATAATTAACGGGGAATTAACTTGTCATCCTCAGGAGTAAACAATTTTTCTTCATACAAAGTCCGACCTCGGACTTGGACGATTATTAAAGAATCGAAAGAAATATTCAGCACTACTAATAATATTTAGTGAGTTGTTCCCGGTCGTCTTCTCACAATTTCTAGTCGCAGACGGTGCAGGAAGCAGGTAAAAAAAGAGACCCTACGTTGGGATTAAAATCACAAAACCTATGATATTTTAAGGGCCGCGGGTCGAATTTTACCATCTGTACGCCACATTTTGAATATTTGACAATTTTTGTATTTTTTACGTCTTCGACAAATCATACGATCAGGTTCGATGTTTTCTTTTTACCTGTACCAGATAATTCGCGATAACACGATATCCTATACTCGCGCGCGACAAGTTTGAACGATTTGCGTACCGTCGAATGCGAGTATCGAAACGCTACTCATGTCCCTTTTGTCCTTTTGCCTGCTGGGTCTCCAGCGATGTCCCTCGGAGTATCCTTTCTTGCCCGAGGATGCTTCCTTGAGCCCTTCCTCGGCTTTTCCCTCGACAGTCACCGGCTTGCACGTGCGTGCTTCTCCACAGGCGACAAACGACGCGCTCGGCGATGCTCCCGCGTAGTCAATTAACGCGCGCTGCTTCGTCTTCACGAGCGTGCGCCGGATTCGCTGCTTCCTCCCGGGACGTCGTGGCCTGGCCGAATCCTGTTTACCTCGGCTCACCCATGGCTTTCGTCTTCCGTAAGCCCGGTGAGGCGCCAAATACAAAAATTAAGTCTTAAAATTAATTCGGAACATGCCAAGTCGGACCTCCTCTAAGAGATCGGTAGGCGACGTTTTCCGGTGTTCCCGTCCGCGGCAAAAGTTCTGCGGTTTGTGACGCGCGGAGAAGCGGTAGCTTCGTCACAACATATATTAACAATGTAAAATGAATTACGGTACTCAGTACTGTTTATGAATTTCATGCCAACAGGTAAGGCAGGTGAATGTAATTAGTTTTTCCAACTGTAGAACAAGCATGAATAGAGTAAATCTAAACGACTTCGATGAATTTGCGTTACGAATCTTAGGAGTTCCGGAACAAAGCAACAGTAGTTATAAATGACCGATTAAGAATTTCAGTGCGACACCGCAGGACGATAAGTAGATTATTCTAGTGCATCTGCTGGACACGTCAAATCGAAGGGACGAAAGTTCGCAAATTTAACTAGTTAAGTGTGTTTGACGACTATATCCGTCATGGAGATGTGGCAGAATCTTGTGTCATGACGACTATATCCGTCATGCGTAAAATTTTGTTACAATTTGATATTTAATTGTAATTCTGGCGAAAACTAAATTATATTCGTAAATTTTAATATGGGTAAAATGTTTAGAGGTCAAGACGAAATGAAACAAACAAATGAAAATTATAAATAATTTGGATTTATAACTTCCTGAGAGCTAACTCGCTTGATTATCGCGACGCACACTGGTGGGCGCTTTGCAAAGAGATCGCCACAGTTAACTGGTTAAACAGGATATTGATTACATATGATTTGAAAAATAAGACAGGTCACAAAGTAGAGAGCCCACAAAGAAAATGCAGAGAGAGAAAGAGAGAGGGAGGGAGAGAGAGAGAGAGAAAGAACGAGTTGGCAGGGGGAAGAGAGGAAGAGAGGGAATTCTCCCTCTCCTCACAAAGAGGAATATCTTTGTGAAGACTGGCGCCGCCCAATGGTTTAACTCGAGCTATGAGAGCCAGTCTGGATCTTTTTCAATTCCTTCGCACCGTTGCCATAACCTAACTTTCGTGTGGAATGTTGACTGTACTAAAAGGGACAGGCACGGGCGCGGAGTCAGAAGTACCTTGCGAACGGAGGCAGACCAAGACGAAAGAGAGGAAATTTTGCTGCGTTTTTTTGCATCGTATAACGCACAGCAGGCACAGACAATTAAATTTGATACTGTCATGGATTGAGAAGAGGAACTACCCGTTGCTACCATTGTTGCCGGTTGATGGTTACATTTGCCGATGGTGCGGCAAGAATTTTTTCAAGGTATCGATTTGATGAAACATGTCACGTTTCTCTCCGTAACGATGCACCGTGGTAATGAAGAAATCTCATTACAAAGTGAAACCGGTTTTCTCGACCCTTAACCCGACTCCTTTGGATTGCAAAGGAACTGTGTCGGTAATGAACAAAAATAACGAAGAAATTGGAGGGATATAGACAAGCAGCCAGATTTGCGGGAATAGATTTACACAGTGTTTGTTATAAGGTCTGTTCGTTTTCGCTGCACCGCTGAACTGAAGTGCAATAAGTTGAAGCGAGACAAGTATATTTTTTCTAGTTAAGCGGTGCAGCGAAAACGAACAGACCTATAAATTTTTATCAACTCTGCTGGCCGAAAGAAATATAATAGAGTCTGCCAACAGAATATGACTGTAGAAATGAGATCTGTCTTTCCGTACGTATTGAGTTGTATAATAAGTATTTTTACATTTTTCCGGTGAAACGAAACGATTGATTTGTCATATCATTACAATTCTACGAAACAATGTACGCGCCGTTCTGATCTATGATCTTCCGTCATGAAATTATAACGTCATCTGTCGTAAAATTATAACGACGTAAAAATATGTAAGCGCTTATTTTGCCTGTAAGATCCGAAATTGTTTATTACATAATTCAATATGTTAAAATTAAAACAGCGGCAATTTGAATTCCTCTTAGAATTGCGAATGGATTCTTGACTTACCTTTTTTTTTAATTATCCGTGAATGTTTTAACTTTACTGTTTGATTGTTTTATTTTGTCGCTTAATTATTTTATTGTGTTTGTATTTTGTTGTATTGTTTAATTGTTTTATGATGAAGAAGATGAAAATTCAAAGAAATGAGAAAAATAGAATCTACAAAAGCAATTCAATAAATAAAATTCACGAATTCATGCATATATTCCTCAGCACGTTTTGATGACTCCCTATATTGGCTATATATTTAATTTCTTATATACAATTGGTTACATTTTATATGTGTAAACTGGGACGCAGCAATACAGTGCGATATTATAGGTTCGATTGATCTGATACGGGAAACAACATGTTAACTATATCGAGAGAACGATAAGTTTCATTTTTGAGTTGTAATACATTGTGCTTCTGAATATTGTGCAACAAACAATAGTAAAAAGCGAATGTAAATACGGACAAGAGGTCATTTTATTATTTGTCAATGTAACAAATCGTGTTTTACGCCAAATACCAATAGGTAATCAATACATACGTAAACAGAGAATGCAATATCGTCCGGCGAATAATACAATATCGTTGTCCAGTTACGATCAAATATTTGCGTACTTAACGCGATATTAATATTTTCTCTTCTTGATATATGAGAAATTAAATAAGCGAGTGAATTTTTCACAAGCAGTTACGATTAAAACGTAGAAGGAGATATCGAAGATACCGAAATACAATATGCGAATTAACACACTCGTATGCGAAATATTTGTTACGACGTTATTAAATAAAGTAAACTGAGTTATAAGCCTCATATTATCGGTTACTATCAACTGACGAAATTTATTATTAAAAAACCGAGCACACGTGCAGCAGTTTCTTTTTTTTTTGTTGGATTACATTATACCAGTATTACACTGTACCAGATATTTCATTTTATGTCTAAATATTTAATATTAACCATATTCGAAAGACTACGAGTTCCGCGGTTCTGTTTAAATTTTAGAAAGGTTTCCGGAAACTCGGGCGATGTGATAGAAGCATATTTTCCGAAGGTATTTTAACGATAAAAGTGAAAGTAACAAACAAAAATTTATTTAATTAGCCCGTTATCGAGTTATCGGCGATGATGAAGGAATTCACAGATGCATATCTTGAAATTTAAATACCTTAACGTGGTTATAATTTAGTGCTATTATTAATTTAACGCGTCACGTATATCACTAATGTTTTATCCGTAACAATTAGATGCATTGTATAGTAGACACAAGCAGCATAAGCGCGAGTATCTGTTTATTTGTAAATCGTCGTTTAATTGTTGAAAATCGACCAATCGCGAGACATCGAAGAGCCAATTAAACTCGCGCCGTTTAAAGGTTTATTGAGAAAAGCTCATCAAAGCCGCTTCTCGGGATCTACAAAAGTGAGTCTTCTTTTAATTTAATTAATCTCGCTTAGTTTAGCTCAGTTTTCGCTTTGGTCTACCTTATTTCAGCTTAATGCAGTTGTCGACTTTGTTGAGTTGTACAAAACTTTACAACGCATTACGATATCGTTCGTAACTCAAGAATTCAGAGTCACTGCGAATGTACAGTGAATTGTGCATCTTCGTATTGCTTTTATTAAAAAAAAAATCATTAACATCGATCATGAATTATGCAACCAGAGTTGTCGCGAAATCGCGAACTTTTAATTGCCATTCGAAGCGTCAAGCAATTAGAACGGAGCCGTTCGTTCCATAGAAAAATAAGTAACGCGCATTTTCGACGTGCGATTTAATTATCTACGTAATCAGTCCTTATATCGGGAGTCCGTTCAAGAACGTTTGATGTAAAATTCCGTTGGAAATTTCGCCAATCCCTGTAAGTGCCCGCGGATTGGATTAGGATTCCGTTATTTGAAAGGAGGGAGGACGGAAGGAAGGAAGGAAGGAAGGAAGGACGCGCCACACGCGGGACATTTATTCGCGTCTATCGTTGTGCCACTACAAGATGATCCCTTCGCATTCTCAGTCCTCGTCCTCCTGCTATCAGTCCTGAGGAGAGCTTCGTCCTTCGGTCGGCCCGCGCGGCCACCCACCTTCCACCCTCCCCATAGCCCGTGCTCGTTTCCCCGTGCTCGCTCGCTCTCCGGTCGTGTGTACACGTAAACGCGGAGGGGGTGGAATGTACGTCTGCGCGATGAGGACTGGGACAAGAGCGAGCCTCTTTCGCGGGGGATCCGACGTGCTTTTCCACCCTCGACAGCGGCAGTCCTGCCGCACCGCCAAAACGTACCACACAATCGTGAGTAACATTTGCACATTTGTTGATCTTCGTTCATCCCTCTCGCCACTTGCCCCTTCTTTCTGCCCCTTTCACATCCTTCTTTCGTCTCTCGCGACGTCACCTTTGTCGGCCCTTTCTCATCTTTTTCCTCCGGGCTCTTCGTCTTTTCTCGTTTTGCCTCCGTCGTTCTTACGATCCGACTTTTCTCTCCTTTCTTTTCTATTCGGCTTCTTCCACCAGTACTCATCGTCGCGATTTTATCTTGTACGTGCGCGATATGCCAGCGAAAAAGGTCTCGTGGTGAAGTTCTCTCTCGCGTTCAGTTTGCGCGCCGAAGTGGAAGACTGAGTGAAACGCGCTCCGCGTCGTTTACGGTCGTCGGAGACGGTTGAGACGGTTTTAAAGAGCGATGTTAGAGCGTGTGGGTGATGTGCGCTGTTGCGCGCGTTGTAAAGCTTCTTGCATTATCTCGCTCCAAATTTACCGTTGTCATAGGAGTGTCAAGTTTGCGCGCTCAGAGAAACGCGGTATGCTGCGCGAAACAATTTCGCGTCGTTTATTGCCGTTAAAGTGGAAGAAACAATTTTCAAGAATCAGATTACTTGCGTGGAGTTGTTAAACTTTGTCTTCTCCTTGGTCGGCGCTTTCATTGGCGGCGCGTCTCGTTCGTGTTCTTTTTTTACTGCACAGGCGGCCTCGCGACGATGCGTCGCACAAAACGCTTTCGTGTCACTCGTCGCGGTTAAAATACGAGAGACGAAGATTCCTGCAAGCTATGTTAGCATTTTTTTCAAGAGAGATCGGTCGTTATTATTCTTAATTCCTTTTGAAAAGTGCATTACAGAACAATTAGACGGGAAAGCAAGGGTCTAGAATTTTACCCCGTATTTTTTCCCTGTCTCTTTCCCGTCGTAATATAATTCTGAGTCCGTTTGCTTAATTTTGCTGAGTTTGGGGTTAAACAGCGTGATGAACTAAAAGACTCCGCGGTAAAGTTTTTCGTAACTTCACGCCAATCCTTAAGATGGAAAATAGTTTTTAAATTTGAAGGAAGGATCTTTCGAGCAGATTCTATTCGAACGATATGGTATCTTGGACGGGTAGCATCCCTCTAAATCACGACGAATGGACGAACGTGGAGTTTGTAGATCTTAGGGTGTTATCGATCGCGTCGATACCTGCTGAGCTAAACTCTGGCAAAGTTAGTATCCGAATATCGCGCGAGTGTAAATTAGCTTCATATCAAACAGATAATAATCTGCATTTAACACCTCTCTTATTCATGCCACCGTGAAACCGAATATACAGGAGAGATTGCGAATGTGTAATATGAACACAATTGCGTAATATGAACGCGCCTTAAGTGACACAGTTGTCGGGTTCAATAAGAAGAAAAGGAAAAAAATCACGATCGGAGCGATTAAGAAAATTCTCACTTCCCTACGCGACGTCCTACGTCCCGCAGAATCGTGTCGCGCGGACGATTTGGCCAATTACCGTGAGATCATCCCCCGATATCGTTCCACGCTCAACAGTGGGACGCTGCCGTGTCTCTACGGTGAAAGAAATAAGGACTTCCGCTTCGGCAGGTGCGGTCGCGAGCGAGGCCGGAAATTCGGTGCCGCTCGAGGAAACGGAGTTAGGCGAGCGCGAGATTACATTGCGACGCCGTTCTCGCATCGGATATCCGCTTGTTTTCGCCGTAGAAGAAGGAACGAGCCGGCTGTGTCTGCCACGAGTCCTACTTTCGCGAGAATTCACAAGGACACGCATTTGTCCATGCTCCTTTGTTAAGATACACGAAGGTTCTCGTATCGAGCGCGAGATGTTATCGTAAGCCGTTGCAAAATAATCGGATATCTTTTCGATCGCTGTTTACTCAACCAGTTGCCGGAATGTTGATTTCCCTTGGTAAAAAATCTCGATGAGGATCGACTCTTAATACAGTATGAATTTTTACCAATATTCGATGTTACATATTTCTATAACTAAGTCTCCCTCCAATTAAAATTGCATTAAAGTTTATTCGACGTTGTCGCTCGGATAAGTCATGGTTACTTATTTATTAGTCCATATAGCTACTTGATGAAAAAAATTGTATATTTCTCGTCGCTAATTATCTCGAGAGAATATCCGATGATTTCGGGACGTCTCGTACACACAAAAGCTCGGACCCTTTTAGGAGAGACAGATTGTTTTTCTTTGAATATTATATATATATATAAATGTGAATCACACGCTCGCACAGTAAATATTTAAGCACTGAATCCCACTTGTGCATATAACTGTTGTGATCATCCTTAAACGCGGAATACCTCGTTACAGTTAACGCTAGATATTCACGTGTAGTCTACATGTCCGAAATATTTCTGTCACCCGCACATTTCGCAGCTTGAAAATATCTGGAATTTTGCGGAACGTCCTCAACCATGATTGCACGACTAACCCTCAACTACTGTGGTTGAAGTAAAATAATTGTGCAAACCGATCCCGACAAGTGGCATCGTAATTTATATCAACCGCTTTTAATAACTCGCCTTCATGAGGCGAATAGGAAAAATGGGTCACACATCACACGAGGAAGTTACTGGAAAAGCGATAAGCCGATAAACTCTTGACGCAAATAAAATATCTACTCCGGCTTCAGTTCTGTTATTGGTACAATAATTCGGGGGAGGGGGGGGGGGGTTAAAACGCGAT
>NW_014555944.1:1206907-1236128 GCF_001313825.1 Dinoponera quadriceps
CTAAAGCTATCTTCTGTGACATACAATCGATAAACGTTACACGCATATCAGCCTGGATAGAATATTGCGGAATATCGCGCGGCGAGTGGATTTAAATGCATCTGTACACAAAACACGATATAGATTACCGATAATAATTGTTCGGCGAAAATCCATTGACGCGGGTACAGCTTTATGCGAGGGTTAATCTAATGATACAATGTTAATAACGGGCTCTCGCGCCCGGGACTTAGTAAAAGATCATTCAACAGTCTGTTATTTCGATGAACCCTAGCGCGCCATTAAATTACGGACCGCCCTGTTCCAAGCGTGTAAATCGTTACTGGCGAATTTATTATTAGGTAACGCTCCATCGATCGCGCGAACAATATTCGTTTTACGGCATTTAATTTTATACTAAGATTATGTGTTACCCTCTTTAATGCAATTCCACACGATTAAACCTCAACCACGCTGCAACGTACGCCGCTACAGCGTGGCGTCAATTTGACCCCGATAAATAAATGGTATGATAATTTACATTAACGGCGGAACGTTAACTGACGCTATTTTTCAACGCACGCGTTTGACGATGAATAGAGACATCTGACCCGCGTAAGAATGTAAAATTATCGGAGTGGGAATTAACTGTTGCGTCACAAATAAATTTTACCCCGTTTCTGCGCGAAATCCGCGTAGATTTCTTAAGAATTTCTCAATAGTTGAATACGAGTTAATGGTGTTCCGAAAATGTGTAAGTTCATCGAAAAGCTTCGTTTCTTCTCGAGAATGAATGTCGGGAGTTTGGAGCCGGGGGTGGGTTCATTATTGACGAAGATGAAAACTATCGGAACGCTCGCGTTTCGATTTAAAACGGGCTGTCAATCTTTGCGTATATCATCACATCGCGGGCAGAGTGGCGAGTAATACCGTAAGCACGATCGGATCTCTGGATGCAACGATGGACCGACCCTATATCCTAAAACGGATGAAGCAGTGACTCTCCCGTTTCGCGCGATCCGCCCGGTTTATCGCTATTTTCATCCACTCCTATCAGCGTGCGAGTCGTCCATTTCCGCCGATGGCGCACTATACCTCGCGCACGAGTTATTCTCGAGGGACGGATATTTATATTGTTTGAGAGGAGCGCGCGATGTCGATGTATAGGTAATAAAAGGCGCTACCATCGTCGGCAACGACGACGACGACAACGACGATCGCGTATGCGATCACGGTGTATATATCGGATCAGTATCGCAATAACCTGCCAATATTGACTCGATATGCATCCGTGATGCATCGTTCTTCATATCAATACGAAAAATCGCGGGCAAACATTGACTGAGAGATATTATGCCGTGGCAGTTAATCGTATGACTTCGTCGGTGTGGACGCGCAGTTGTGTAAATAAGGGTAATGTCTTCCCTTCCTTCGCGGAGTTCTCATCAACAAGCGATAACACGTAGCGCACACCGAGAATGATGCGGACTGCTTATTTCGGAAGTAACATCACGCGTGAAAATATTTCTGAAACGTAATTCTGGAAGTAGCTTGCGTCACTTGTCGAGATGAATGATTCATGTGGATCTAAGGACTACGCTTCGAATGCGTGGATTTAGAGAAACGTACGGGAGAATGGTGGTTTTCATCTCTTCTTTTTTTTCTAATCTTTCACGTGTCAGATTTTATTTATCATCAAGGCGAGTCGTGAAGAGTAGCGCTGACGTACATCAAATTTATATCGTCTCCGTGCTACATTATCTGCCACGAGTCTGAATGGGGCACTTTATCGGTCTCTTGTCAGTAATGCAAAGGTTAATATGCCGCGAAGAGGAAGATGCACTCTTTTATCTCACACAGGGGAAAGCGGCTTCTACGATGTGTCTTTATTGTCGTTCTTCCGTTCTTCGTCTCCTCATCGGAGCACTCAGGCGCGAATGCGTGGATCGTAATCGCGATTCGTCCGATCAGACGCGTTAAAAGCGCGCCACGTGTCGTTGCTGAATTCGTTCCGCTGCGATAGGGTATAAATCTGTGGCAGGGAGGGCGAGAAAGAGGAAAATAGTGCGAACGCAAAGTGCCGAGTGCGACGCAGGTCGCGCGGAAATTTATCCCTTATATATTGGCCTGCATTCGCTGCAGCGGTCGTCGCAGCCTCCTTTGGGACCCGAAGGACCTCCCGTTGAATATAAATTTAAGGATTAGTCCAACGAAACGACATAAAAGGCGGTGTTTCATAGTTGGGACGAGTTAAGCCGGGAACACGCAGTCGTGTCTGAATATGGAAATATCGATCAGGCGGCGAGTACGAAGAGTAACGCCGTTGTAAATGGGAGACGTCGGGAAATCTGTCTGAGGGAGGAGAAGCCGTGTTACATTCGCTGAGATTTTTCACCGGCGCAATTTTCATCAGATTTTTCATCGAAATGTTATTCTCGCTGGCAGTTTCCTCGCAGTGAAGCGTCCGGTCGCGATTTTCGGTCGCAAATTATCGTTTTTCCATTGCAGCGTCAGATAATAGAATCTGGTATTAGTTATTCGACATTTATATTTACCTACGCTGCGCGCGGTCTGTTTTCGCCACGATTGAATACTGTGAAATATTGTTTTGCTCACAATAAAATAATATTCGTCGAGTAACGATTATTTGGAATCGAAATGTTAATGGAAGGATCGAGAAAGAACTCGGGGAAATGATTTGATAAAAATCGAAAAACAAAAGCGCGTGTTTCGTAAAAATCAAGTCGCGGCGTGTACGCGCGAACGCTCGGGGCGCGTTTTCCGCGGCACACAAGTTCGTTTCCTGAAAACATATCTGCCAAAAAATTCTCATGCTGAACTAATACGTATGTGCTGTGTATCGACGCATTGACCCATTTTCGTTTCACGGTGAATGTTTCGAGCGAGTTAACGTCTAACGCGCTTTTCTTTTTTCATGACCGAGAATTCGCAATTCAGCCCCCAAACATATTATGAGTTTACAAGGAAAGAGCATTAAATGCAAAAACATATACCCGTGATGAATGGATTTTAAGATTTCAACGATTCCGTTGAAAGATCCGTGTAAAATACATTCAGTCGGTCGCGTGGTATCAAAAGAGAAATTCGCCCTGGAACTCTGAATATGATAGAAGGCGATTCAATATTTAAATAGGAAAAAATGGTGCGTCAATATATTTCATATTTCATACTTTTATAGTTATATTTAAAATACCGGTGCTCTTAAAAAAAGGTAATAAAAACGCACGTGGGCAAAGTTAATGCAAATAGCAACGAATATTTGCGGGAAAGCAAATATTAAAATTAATATTTTCAGGTCGGTTGGAAAAATTACTTCCTCCGTTTTCCGTCCTAACTTTTTGTTCGCTATTTTTAATGAAAATACGAGACGTTCTACGCACATGCAGATTTTTTGCTAAATAAAATCCTTAGAATAGACGTGCCCTCGGTGCAGATATTGGACTACGTCGTCGAATATTCCAATCTGTGGAATCGCCAATAATGCACATGCGTGCGAAACACCTGCCTTTTATTAAGAGTTATCCCGCGATGTATCCGTAAAGCTTATCGAAATCGGGGGAAGAGAACGGTTGCGAGGGCCGCTCGTGTAGCGATTTCTCTCTCCCGTCTCTCTCCCTTGTATATAAGTTCACATAATAACTAACATCACTTTATACCTGGCGGGACGAACTCGATTTCCTGAGAGCGAAGTTGCGTTATACGCAGGTGTTGTATCCGGCGGCGGCCACGGCCCGAAGTATTGTTTCATCGGTGAAAAGCGAAAGAGCGAATTGCGTCTCGGTTACACGCGCCGTTTCGGTATCGACCCGGTTAGGCACGAAACTATATTCCGCGCACTATCGCCGTTTCCGGTTATGCGATGGTGTTTGTAACGCGACAGCTTTAGTTTGCAAGCTTGAGCCCGCGTCGATACGTGCGGATATCGACGATAGGGCTATGTATAAAAGATGAAAGGCTCAATGAAACGCACGTTCCCGACGGAATTATGCTGCGCGTGACGTAGGCATTGTAAACGTAATGCATTAACAATAGGTTCAAAGCGCGATTCGCCCGTCGAAGCGTGTCGACGCTGTTGCGTAAATCGAGCCACGGGAGTCCTCCGAATGCGCCGGCGCTAATTATAATGCATGTGTACGTATATAATTCATGATTGTCTTTTTTATTATAAATTCCTGTTTGTAATTTAATACGCGACATTGTCGCAAATTCCGAACGCGACTACAACAACGGCCCACGATTTCCCTTTTTACGTGTTAACGAGCTGTGCCGGTAAAGCGAGATAATACGATATCACGGGCAGTATTCTTAATCACGCCGGCAAATATCGCGACAAATAACATTGAAAAGTTGCGATGACAATACTTTGATAATTGTAATTGTATTCGATCATTGCTTTCGGAAATTTCATTTTGTTACATCGTCGCGCGTTAGTCGTGCGCGATATGCGCGGTCGCATTCTACTAAGAGAGATTTTCCCGAACCGTGGATCTCCCTCGTAGTAAAAAACTTTGAATTAAGAACGGTCTACTGAAATTCTGTGTTACATTTTTACTTTAACATGGGGGATGTATTAAAAAGTAGGAATAAAATATAATGTTAAACTAACACATGCATCTTGTTGACATATGTCGATGCCGATTTTCTTTCAAATCTCGTTTCGGGAAAAGTAATAAATAATATTTTTGACTATGTATAATGTTCGGCTTCATCGTGTTATTTTAGCGACTCGAGAAAGTAACATCTTGAAAAATATCGAGTTACAAGCATTTACATAACGCGACGCCTCGCGAAAGTGCGAGTCGCTTCATTTTCTTTGATCGACGATGCGAGATCAAAGCTCCGTTTCCTTCTAAGCGGCCTTTGTTATCAAGCTGACACAAGCACACACTTCGCAATATTTCTCTCTCTCGCTCTTGAAATAATTCTAGCTGTGTATTACGCTAAGTTAGCACCCAAGTAACCATAATAATGCACATCTGCGACAATTCCGGGTGAGAGAAAATGTCAAAGTAAAATTGGAAATCGGTGTAATTCCGTTAAACGCAATTTTCAGTATCAAAAACGATAGCAAAAGTACGTAAAAACTTAAATTTTATGGATGATTTTATCTATCTATTTTATATAGAGTCGTAAGGAAACTTTTATATAAAACCGTAAAAAGGTATTACGATAAAGTATAAGTAGTCGTGTTTAATGAAGAGCATCAAGTAATCGATTAAATGCTTCGGTCTTAAATATATTTTCTCCGTGTCTTTAAGACATGACTAAAAACATAACTTGTGTCGTTGTTCGTCATATTAATTATGGAATTCTCAATGCCAGGATTAACGGGATAGAAATTATTTTCAGACGGAAACTTGAATTCGCGAGAATTACATCGTGACTACCACTCTTCATTCGCCGTGATGATACACGAGAAGTCGACGGTCCGTGCCGTTTCTCTTAGACGGGATTTCAAATTAACGCAAATTCGATCGATAAAGGGACTCGGGGTGCTTAACTGGCGCAAAGTTTTTCAATCAACCGTGTAATCCACGTGCTTGATTGTTACATGGCTTCTGGAAAAGGCGGGGAGAAAAGCGTCGCTCGCTCGCAAATGTTTACTCTCACCAGGATCTGTATATTCCACCGGGAAAATCGTGTTATCTAGATATTCCGAAAATACGTAAAGCCGCGCTAAAAATAGCCGCTGTCGAAGGGTGACCTACCTCGCAACTCGCCGTGAACTTCTCCGTACTCGGGCTAGGAATGTGTGATCCGCTTCGCGTTTTTTTCTATTCCCGCCCAGCGTTGTTTTTTATTCGTCATAAATACGTGAATTCCGTTATAAATATTGGAGTCGCTTGATCATGCTGGGAACGCCAGAATTCAGCGGCACGGCGAACGTGCCGATGAATTCCGAGTTTGTTTGAAAATTACTCGCGCACGATGTGCCTGTGAGCGTGGAATAGAAAAGAGCCCGCCGTTTACAATCGTTTTTACAGCTTCGCGATTAATCGGAAAATAATTACTCTTGCTAATGGTTCGCTTAAACAATGGCTTAAATGGCGGAGCCGGGGTGTAAGGGAGAGGGAACGCCGTGCCACTTGTTATTTCAACGAGACGCGGGGAACTAGAATATTTTAATCTGCGCGCACGTGTTTAGTGACGAAGTTATTCCACTGCTTAAACGGTTGCGCGCGTCTGTATGCGTGCATACACGTACGCACGTGTGGTTGATAGGCGCGTCGACGTTTCTGTATATTGCACGGTGAAAAAACACAAACGCAGTCGATAGTCGCAGGCGGACGGAAACGGTAATTTACACATCCGTATAATTGCCGACGATGGGTTTGTAACGTAAAGGCATCCATCGCTTCATGCGCCGCGTTGCATTATTGCGCCGTTTACGAGACAATGCCGCACTTTACGATTATGGCGAACGATACTGTCGCGTCGAATACGCCACAAATAGTGGCGTAACTCGGCAAACATTAAATCTCAACGTACACTAGACGCTCCCGCGCGTAACTACATCTGCATGACATAAAATTTAATTCCTCTTTCTCTCCATCGGGCTGTAAAAAAACACTGTGATAAATGTAAAAAATGCCGCCGCTGAATTTCAACGTAAAATCCTTCCTTCGTCAATCTTCCTTTGGAATCAACCGAATAACTATTAATTATTAAACATTTCTCACCTCTTCGTGTTTGTCCGTTAGGTCCATAGACGCGCTCTTCTCGCTTTCTGATGCTTTCAACGCGTGCACAAGTATTGGGAAGTATCGGAAGTTTTAGAATCCGAGTACGCTCGACCGGCCAAAGATTTCAAAGATTTGACGCACGACACAGGCAGTTAATGAACTGTCACGGCGTAATTTCGGGAGGCGTGAAACGTTATTTCCTATTGCGAAACTGGCTGGTGGCCGTCGCGAAGCGTGCGACGGTATTTCGCGGGTCGCAGTTTTTTTCACGAAACTAATGCGCATTATTTTGCACGGCGCATCGCATCGCTGTCGCTTTAATATGTTAATGCATCCAGGTGCGAGCGAGCGAAATGAATTCGATAGATTGCGGGTAGCTCGGGTTCGCGTCGCATGTTCGTTTGTATTGGCTCCGAGCAAATTGAGGACGATAATCGCGTGATCAGAGATTGTCGACAACGCGTCGGGTAATGGGCGTTCTCGATACGTTTATTTGTTACATTCACGTGAGTATCACGCTGTCGATAGCTATTAATCACTCCGATCGTCCGGACTCAGCCGAATTATTTTTATCGCGACGTTATGGAGGAGAGTCCGCTCGAATTCCGGCGATCCCGTTGTAATTATTATTGTAATCGCTAACAGATGGACGGATGCGCGTATTGCTAATGAATGAATAGCGTTAAAGCTCTTAAATTATTTTCCAATCTTGTGAATCTTTAAACGAATAACTGGGGATAAGAGAGACATATCCTTTTCAGCTCGGATGATATTTGCAAACCGGATTCCCACCTGAACATAAATCGTTATTTCTTATTGAATCCGAGTTTTCTGTATCTCCTTTCATCCGTAGATTCTTTGATCGATCTCGAATAGCCTTTCCTTCGGCAAGGATTTAATTAAACTCTCGTTTCTCCGCACGATTTTTCAACGTTCAACACGAACCTTCCCTCTTTTAATTCGTAGAATGTTTAAATCAATTAAATGTTTAAATGCCGATAAAACGGCGGGGAACGAAGGAGATTATTTGTCACAAATAATCTCCTTCGTTCATTTATCGCCTCATTGGCTCAGCTCGCGCACGTATATCCATTAGTTCGCGGAGCGGTGTTGGCATATTCGCAAGTGCTCGATTCGTTTCATGTTATTCGCAGGTTGCAAAAATAGCTCAATAATTCCTGGGGTTCCGGGCCGACTCATAAAAGTGTGGATACACGCTGATCAATAGGACGTTGTCTCTCCTTCTCTCTCTCTCTCTCTTCCGCTCATTTTTCTATGATACACGTGATATTCAGCCACGTCGATGCTGCTATCGAACCGCCGCCGATAGCACGAATAATAATTGTCCACTGTAATTTCCCCCGCGAACTAGGACGCGTATTCTCGTTCCGCCTCCTATTGTCTCGCTATAACTCTTTTCGCACATCGAAGGCGCGGGGCTGCCGAGAACTTATAATTATCATCGCGCGGCTCTTGTGTTTTATCAAAGCGCGCTCGCCGATATATCGACTGCTCGCTACTTTATCACCGTTAAGCCCATTAATTGACGCTAAGTAGGTTGGACGAGCGCGATGCAACAAGGCGAAATAAAGCCGTGCTGCGACCGACGGTGGCTCTCGTGGCCGTACATTTTTCCTCAAGGCACGCCTCGCCCGTCATTCACGTGTCATTACGAATCATTCTCGCGGATCGTTAACCGTCATCGTTGTCGGCGGCTTATTAATTCCGACGCGTCCGCCGACGGGCGATACCGCCGTCGATAAATCGCATTTCCACTCCGTTATTCGATTAACGGGCTCCGCGCGGTTAATTAACGTCCATCACGGTAACGAAGAAAAAGAAGCACGGGATGATTCGGGAGAAAATCCGATAAAGCCGAAACGTGCCGGCGATAGTACGTAATTCGCAGAAGATGCGCGATCCTTCAGATTGTTGCTCCTGCTTCGCAATGTGTTGCGATCATTTGGAGCGCCGCTAGGTGGGAAATCTGGGTCAACCAGTCGCTTCGTATTACGATTGTCTTTATTCGTGATTAAATGTCGAGTGTATGTAGGTGATATTCTTAGCCGAAATATTTTATGGGCCGTAAGTTAGAAAAATTTTGATCACACACGTGACAAGATTAATTGCATCAGCGACACGTAAGTTTTGCAATTATTAGAGCATCTTGTTGATTTTGCAGATTGAACTGCATTCAATTATTGTGTATTGTTTTGTATAAAGGAAAGTTTTTCCAAGGAAGAGTTGATGCGATGCATTCGCCATCGGCGTGTAATAAATGTAAGCTTCACGCGGAGGAGGATTATCGTTACGAACCTCCGTAGTGCGCAGTAACGCGATAACTTTCGCAATTTTTAAAAGCCAGTCTATCACGCGCGCAACTTTGCAAGTATTTTTACGTTGTTTTACGAGTAATTGAAATAACCTTCATACGTGTTAAAGTTGCATACAGGCGGTAATATTGTGGGTGTACAAGTGGATGTGGTAAAAGGTAACTTTCTCTTCTACTCTTGAAGGGAGATTTATCTCGTTTGTTCCGCTTTTTTAAGCGAGGACGAGTTGGCGAAGGAAACGGTTGGAAAGTCAGCGTGAACGTATGAATTTTTCGGCAGGGAAGCCGCGTTGCGGTGAAAAAGAGATGAAAATAGCCAAACAACTGGCCACGAGTTCCGAAAGGTCGTAGGTAGTGATATCGTATCTTCTTCAGGTTTCACAGATTCCTCAGAAATCCATCGATCACACCTCCCTGAAATATGAATCTTCGATCGTAGTCATACATACGTAAAATGTTCAAGTACATCAGATACGAAAAGTATAATGCGGAACGTTACATTATGTTAATTTCATATCATGAAGAAACTTTTCATTTGATTACGTCGTTACATATATCTACGTGAGATACATGTAAATAATAATAGTAATTTATTCAACATCGAGATTCGAAGGGCGCAGAGGTATTCGTTTCATTAATTTTATTATTCCGCTCGGCGGAATTCCATATATTCGCACAGTGGCTCGTGTGAACTTTGTTATGGCCCTTACTCGCTCGTTTCGCAGTCGTTGCATCAGTTCCATTTTCTTAATTATATTATTTCCGTCTTTTGTTCTTTCGAACAAAGGCGTCGGCAGGACTACGGTACGGGGAATAACTCCGCTTGTATTCCGAAACTGTTTCTTTAGTATGGCAAAATTCGAGAAGACAAGAAGTCCGGTTGGCTTTCAGCGGAACGCTGAAAAGCGGAAGAGGCGAAATCATCGGTAACGAGGAAAGGGAACAGAATCCCCGCGCGTCTGTCCCGAAAGTCGGGAGTTGTTCCTGAAGCTCGCGTATTTATGTATCGATGCACTTCCAATCTATTGTTAATTGAAAGCAATATCAATCCTGATAGACGGCAGGGGAATGTTCAGTAATATATTTTTTTCTCTGTAC
Organism: Dinoponera quadriceps; assembly: GCF_001313825.1. NCBI lineage: Eukaryota > Metazoa > Arthropoda > Insecta > Hymenoptera > Formicidae > Dinoponera > Dinoponera quadriceps. Next base: position 1,217,021 of record NW_014555944.1, read on the forward strand.
TTTTATGCGCTTAAATGCGCAAAATAGAGAAAGATACTTAGAACTGTATTTCTCGCTGACCTGGATAATATAATTGCAGCGTTTCGTGGAAAACTGGATAATATATATATATATATATATAGAGAGAGAGAGAGAGAGAGAGAAAGGCCCGCCCTTTTTCATATTAAAATAAATATAACAAAGAATAATAATCGAAATATAAAGGGAACATTTTTTATACACAGTATTTTATTGGAAAAGTTACATTCCTCGCAATTAGGTCGCTGGATAAGGTCAAATAACAGATAGAGTGTATCGGGCTAATTAAAAGACTGTAATTTTTCCGGCATCAGATTCGAACCTGTTATTCTCAGATGATATTCGAAAATACTTGGGAGATTTGCAGGAAGGTTCGTTACTCCATTCCTCAGTGTTCGTTGTTACAAATAATACAGCATTTCGGCCGTCGGGGACTCCATTAATTCTGGAATGCAGAATAGCTCGAGATACGTGTAGCTCTTCATCGGACCGTGCGAGGTACAGTTGCCTTAGGTTTTTATTCAACGTGGACAATGAGTACTCATTCTGTGGCTCGAAAACAGTGCATTCTTAAGATAGCTTTTCATTATGTTCTAATTTTTTGTTTCTGAAGTTGTTCTACATTATGATTTAAAATATGTTTATTTTTTGAGAAGTAATTCTTGAAATTGTTGTTAGCGTAATTTCTTTTGATACACATCTATTATTAATTTCCCGCGTAAATTTTTCTTTTATACATATATCTTGAATAATCTATATAATATACTAGAAAAATCTAAAACCATTTTTTATTCGAAGAATAATTTTGCTTTTTGGGTCTTCCTTTTCGCAGGGATTTATTTTTGTAAATTTAGACACAAAATTTCCGCGATATATCTTCAAATTCTTTAACATAACAGAAGTACAGTGATTTTATTGATCTTATTAAAATTTAATATAACATATAAATCAAACTCCTTCACACGGAGAGGTTCTTTTACGAACTACGAGCAACTATCGGATTTTCCGCGATTCTCTCAAGGAAAAATTGATTTTACATCGACCAGAGAGAACTTCACTACGTGCAGCATACATATACCGACGTATCCGTAGGGCTACTCCCTCCGGGTTATGCGCACATCTGGTACAGCCCGGATTACGCTTGCGATCCCTTTTGCGCTGCTCGAAACGCGCGAGGGGGGTTAAGTTTGCGAACGAGAAATCCGCGAAACCACACGCGTAAAAGGGTACGGTAAAAAGTGCTCCGAGCGCCGCTTTGTGCGCGTGACATTTCGGCGACCAATATCAGGACGATCTGTCAGATGCAGCTGGAGAACAATTAAACGAATGCAAATAGGCGATGACGTGCGCGCACGCGACCAAATTGTCGCGAAATCATAACACGTCCATGGAAAGCGCCCTACCTACGCCTCGTTTCCTCCCCCTTTCCGTTCAATTTCGACCATTTCCGTCTGGAGAAGGGAGAGAAACCACACGTAACACCCTGTCCGATTATTTCTTACGTAGTTCGTGGTTCCGACGCTGATTGATCGATTCCGAATGCGCATTTCGGCGAGCGGGGCGCCCAGCAACGTCATCGTTACTCAGTAGCTATTGCATGACGATGCACTGTGCGAAATTCGAACTTCGTAAACCATCGTGGTCATCGCCGGCGTATGTCGATACAAGCGAGGTAATTAGATACTCCGTGGCGAGCAATCGCCGCTATTCAAGTGAACGGAAGGGTATCGTGCATGCGTACGAAGTGCTGTATCCGATATCTTTACGGTGGTAACTCTCGTGATCGCGTTCGCTACCATCCTTTTCGCTATATTCAGACACGCCCGCATCAACGATGTTCAAGTTAGTGAAATTGAAGTTAGCAATCCAAATGTTGCATCTTTCGAAATTATAACATCCTCGCATAATAGTCGGACACAACGGGGGTGAAGAGAGAGACAATTTCGTTACTCTGAAGTGGCTGAGGGTGTTCGCGAAAATTAAGTCGCAATGAATATTCGAATTGTGCTCGTCCTAATGAATCATAGATAAATTCCAGATAGGTAAACATTATCCGAGCACGCGATATTTTTCAAAAAACTAGCGTGAGGTTTCTTTTCTCAATATTACACAAACATCGTCGGGAAAATGTTCTATCGGAAGAAGCTTCGCTAATTTCTCAATTACGCTCGAATATCTCAAGCTTCTCAGCCACACTGTGTAACTATTGGATTATATATTTAAGGTTGGAGGGTATGTTATCTGACTTTTGCGGCAAACTAATGCGAGTTTAACGAGGAAACGCTTCTCTTTGTGCGGCTTTCTGATACAAGTTCATATTTCGGGTTGCATAGTTGATGGTAATATTCCACTGAAGTACCTATAAAGTTCGCTTTATCAACTACGCTTTAGCAACAATGATGGAACGTATGATATATAACCGCATGGAATATCATGCGAAATTGTGATAACTTTTGTCAAGTGTCATGTTGAGTTATTGTCGCGCGAACATAAGCGAGATTTAAACAATGGATAGACAACAAAGTGACAACGCGGTACAATTGCGTCATTAAGCATTGGATTCGATGAATTGAATTGAGCCGATTGTCAAGAAGAAACGTATCGACCGATTGTGCAAATATCGTTCCGCATTGAGATTGACGCGTGAGCGGTGCGTGATACATGTGTTACATAATCCGTTTCGTGAATCTTGCAATAGAGTTTTATTTTTCAGTTAATCTACATACCGTATCGGTCGAGATCGTGTTTATTATCGTTAAGTCCTTTTGCAAAACTGACAGAATTAATATTTGTCTTTTAAAGCTGATGATTCCCCCGACGAATGTGAAGTATCGTCGGAATTATGTACTTTCACGCTACTTTCAGTTCGCAACGTTGAACCGGCCGGAACTTTAAAATGAATTCGTACTTTCCCCTTTGCGAATTTCTGTTACGCGATCCCATTATATTGGGATTTCTATTTCCGCGCGAGCCAAGCAGACTGCGAATTTTCAACTCTCCGTATCCATTATGGTAAAACAGAAATCCCGGTGTAAGGTCTAAAATATCGCCGTGGTTGAAGCGCGCGTTATGCATCACCGGCCAACTCCTTTACAATTCAATTGAATTATTCACCGGCGAAGAGACCGCTAAATCGAATCATTACCGTCAGTTTTTAACCGTATGCGAACGTAATTAACATCGCCGCGGACACCGCTTTCGGTCGAATTATCGCGATAACCCCTTTTGTTACGCGGATGCAAATTTGTAAAACGTTCTTCATTATGATGATCGAGCTGCGTTATTTTCCTCGATCGTTGTCGCAAATTTTCGAAGCATTACGGACAGTACGTGAAAAACTGGACCACCGATTTCAAGATTTATTCGTTCTTCAAGCAATCCTGACAATGGAAATAAAATCTCGCAATAGATCATTAGATTCTTTCGATTACAGAGCTTAAAGGTTATAATACATTTTGTCTTTTTTTTTTTACTATTAGGCGGAGCGCCAATTTTTTCACAATTAGCAAGCGTTAAAATCATTGCCGGTTTATCGCGGTCACCGTATCTCGCGGTGCATCCAATAACGTAGTTAAAATTCACAGTTTCTCAGGTAACCCCGCGTGTGCACCCTCGGCCCTATCAATTTACACCCCTTCCTCCTCCATCGCCATCCTCCGATACCATTCAAATTGGATCGCTATCTCGCTGCGAGACACGTAAATGACATTTCCTTGAAACGCGCGCTCGCTTCGATATTATCTTTCGCCTTTGTCTCGCGGTACACTAACGCATCTTCACCCTTCCCCCTTCCCGAACGTTTACGTTCGTCTCAACACAAATTTTCCGTCTAGTTTCGCCGAGAAGGTGGGACGAGCATCCGCGAGTTCGGAGTCGGAAAAGTTCGCCCTAACTTCTTGCTGCCCGCGTTTCGAACTATGGACATTCTTTTGTATGCAAAATTGATAAGAAAAATTTCTGAGAAGTGAATTGAAATAACTCGGGGATATCTTGTATGTTTTCAGATGCGTTTGATGTTCTTATCGTCGTTCACGTGAGGAATTATTCAACAATTATGCCACGCGAAATTTGTGTTTATTTTTACCCTGTTCCCCCGCCACCTCTTCCTAGTATTTGGTCGCGAAGTATTTGATCCTCCTTCCAATATTACGTGACACGTGGAATTACCCGCCTCCAAATTATGTTACTAAATTTCTTTGGATCCAACAGAAAAATAAGCACCGTATGCTAAAGGTTTAATTTTCTATGTAACGTTCTATGGCCTTTACTCATTCCTTCCTCTGCCATCACAGCAGTCACGGAAGCTAATAGACCTCCCCGTCGTGGCGTAATTGTTGACGTAATTGTTGAATAACCTGCGGGCATGTTTTTTTAATAGTTGTCTTCTTTAATTAAACGAAAAATCTGTATTTGTGAATCACAAATGCGGACGAGAAACATAGGTCAAGGGAAAACGGCTGATAATCGCTCTAGCTCGATAAGGAGGTGAAAATTTTACTGCGGAAAGTTCGAGCTTCGTAGAAGCTTCAGTATTTTTAATTTCTTCAAGAGGATAAAATATCCGAAGAAAAAACATGATTAATTTTATCCTCTTTATCTCAACGAGAAATTTTAGAGGTCCGCTATATTCAATGCAGCTTCCCTTATCTCGCGAAAGACTCGTCTCCTTTGCGTAGGCACGAAAGACAACGACTCGAGATCTCGTTCGGAGGGACGCGATTTATGAAAATTTCAAACTCATTATGCCGGCCGAAGGGTGGACAGGCGAGTTATCGGCCGTCCGATTTGTACTTTAACCGGCTTATCGCGGGCGTTGCAACAACACGTTTCGGTTCATAGATAATCTCACGGGTTCTTGCTCTCGCCTTCAAACATTCGCCGCTAACCCCCGTCGCAAATTGCCGTCTCTGTTTTCTCTTACCCCCTGACCGCCTTTCTATGTGTATCTTGTCGGCAGCCCTTCTAACCTTCGAAATTACGCTACGCTATCGAATTAGACGCGTGACTTTGAGCTCGCGACGCTTGAAACTGGCAAAGTTCCGCGACTCTCTCTCTCTCTCTCTCTCTCTCTCTCTTTCCCTCCCCTCCTCCCTTCCTCCCTTCCTCCCCTCTCTACCCCGTCGGAGTATCAGCGCGTTATCGATTTTCCGAAAATAGCTCAGGTCGAATGGACCCTCGAGAAAATCGAGTTCCCTCTCCATCGCGAGCTGCCTCCACGTTCGGCCTAAGATATACAATAGTATGTAAGAATAAGATACGCGAAATAAAGATGTACGCAATCCGCATATCAAGAAGCACAGATATTTACTTTATAAATTATTATTACTTATTTAATATTTATAAGGATATCACTACCGCTTATATTACAATCTGTTATTTTGTGCTAATATTTAAGTAAATAGCTTTTCCGAATTCTTCCGATTTAGCAAAATTGATTGCAAAATTTTCAACGATTTGTTGTTTTGACCTTTTAATTTTCAATTAGTTTTATCTTAACTTATTTTAGTTTAGTCTAAAGCAGTCGTTTACTTTCCTAATGTTGAACATAATCACGAAAAAAATCTTATCGATGTCGTTCTTAGTTTTGGAGAAATAATCAAAGATTTTATCGAGAATTAATCCAGAGCCACCGAATTGCGATGCAAAGTTATTAGAATCATGCTCCGATTTTCATCGTTCGGTAAGATGATCCGGTCAAGTGATTCGGAAAGCACCGTTTCGAGTCGTCGCGAATGTTCGATCGTGCATTCTAGCGGATTGTTGTCGAAGCGACGGATGTTGCCAGTCTCTAAGTGATTGTTGGCTTCGTTTCAATCTTGAGAAAGCCAAGGTACGCCATCTCGCTCTCGATCGCTCAGCACCACCTGTTGAGAGAGAAAAGTCGTTCCCGTGGCTCTCGTCGGCGCTTGAATGTCAGTTACCCGAGATCGTGTCGGGAAGCTCTGCCGTATAGGGTTGCTCAAAGCTCGATTTTGCCATAGAAAATGTTCTTGAAGGGACTTGCCATAAAATGATTATTATTAATTTATTATCGCTGAAGTCAGTTAAAAATTACGATCGTTCGCCGTAACTATTGTTGACTTAATTAATTTGGAAATCGTCAGTGCGCAACGGAACGTAGTTTTGCGAATTCGTGATTTCACGAATTTAATAAAATCCGTAATTCCGCAGACCATTTCCGTCGAACTGCGTTCGTCACTTGATACGAAAGTCGCACATGTACACACACATACACATAATTCTATTCCGATATCGAATATTACGCTTTCACATTGGTAGGTACGTTTGAAGATTTGTCGATAACGCGTTTCAGATGATTAGAAAAAGATCACAGCGAAATGAGTCTTTTCTATCTTCACTCTTGCGCACGGTTTTCTCTTTCATGTTGATAGCTTCATTTCCAGAACGATCTAACGGTGTTTGCGGTTTGAGCAACCTTCAAAGGATGCAGGAAAATGAACGAGATTTATTGGTTGTCGAAATTAAAAGATATCATGGTTTACTTTAATACTTATTTCCGCCGTATTGAGAGTTTCCACTCGGTAATTCGGTGCTCTGTAAGAACAAATTCTTTGATTTAAATTATTACTCAATAATTCAAAACGAGAAGAAAGAGAGAGAGAGAGAGAGAGAAATAAGTCTCTTATTGTAAAAATATTACAATAACAAATAAAGAGACATATTGATTATCGTATATCACAAAAATTCGAAACGGATACTTTATGAGATTTATTTATTTACTTCGTAAACATATAAAAAGTTACCATCACATGGTTATACATAGCATCCGAAGTGCGATAAACAATCGTATTTGATAAGAATTTGTATCCGTCTTCTAAATCGTTCCGCGGAAATCTTATTTCGCTTGCCGGATTTGTGAGTAAGCAGGATCTACTACTTGTGCCGTGAAGCTTGATATGTCAAAGCAAGTTAATCGTCTCGAAAATTTGCGACATCGTTCCATTCAATTTGCGCGGCCATCTAGACACTGGGAATCGTTATCCGGGGATATTCTCCGAAGGGAGAGAATTCTTTTTCTTTCTATCTCTCTCCTGCTTTCTCTCCATCGTGTTCCCACGCAGATTCCACGTTCCATATCTCGGTAAAACAGACGATATATGTGCCAGCATAGGATTATTTTAATATGAGATTTATTATACTGTTAATTCGCATGCACACTAATTGATAATTATCGTGGATTTATTTATAATTAATTAAATCCGAAATAATTATCACGCTTACATATAATATCTAAGTTGTTGATCTTTAAATTGCGTTGATTAAAAGAAGAAAACAACGTGTAACTGGAAGAACTGATTTGTACTTAGGAAATATTAAATTTGGAAATACTCGATGTTAATTTGCAACATTCGTGACATGATATTTAAGAAAGTTCGAATTTATCATTTTAGAATAGAACATAGCTCAAATGATGAGAAATGTTTATTGCGAACTGTGCAATATCTCGAAATATTGGGGTTAGATATATTCGAGCGCACTGAATAGAATGAGGAAATAAGAGAGAGAGAGAGAGAGAAAGAGAGGGAGGGGAAGGAAAGAGAGCGAACGTTGAAGATAAATCTGCAAACGCAATTTATTTACTACCTGGCGATGCATTGTTTATTCCGTGCATATTTTATATTTGTAAGCCCCGAGTGATGCGTAGCCTTCTCTCGTGGCATATGCGTATTATATTACGCGAATTATTCGCCGATAAATTGCAATTTCAATAAAGCTGCCGTTTTTTGAAAAGCGAAGGATTTCCATCACATTGACAAGAGAGGACAAAAAGTTTATAGTAGAAGAATTTAATTAAATCTCAAACTTGCGTGTAGACGGCTTTTATATAGACTACGACAGAACTCCGGAAATATTCCTCTTCGAAAATTCCATAACGAATCTGAAGTTTGATTTCTCATTAGTGAGTGCAACGAGAAAAGTCGTTATCATTTGTCACAATTTTTTTAACTTCGTCCATTACGTACCTCTTGATTGGAGCTTCTAAAATTAAACCTTTATCGGGAATATATATCGCTTGTAGATCGCTCGACAGTATTATTTATCGTGTTATCGTTTCCGTTTATTGATTCTATGACAGATAACAAAGTTTTCCAAACGCGCGTTGATGCAATTTCTCATACGACGTGACGTGAGGTCTTCGGTAACCGTGCGTTACGCGTGATTTCGCCAGATTCGACGAGAATTTTCTCAGGAGATTCCAATCGATCGATATCGTGTCCAGTCAGAAAGAAAAGGAGGAAGAAAGAGAGAAAAAGAGAGAGAAAGAGAGAGAGAGAGAGAGAGGGAGAGAAAGATTTCTCCCGCGCAGATTTTTACTCGCTAAGACCCTTCGAAGGGTCCCGAGAAGGCGAGGTTAACCGAATATCGATTACGGTCGTGTCCCTCGGGGGAACGAACAATCACATTGAAATTATTCCGCCGGCTATACTTTTATCGCCGCGAATATTTCGCCCGGAGGGACCATCGGCGATATTGCCGAAATGATCCGGGTCGAAGTTCGCCGGTCGTTAATCTTGATTTCTGCACCAATGGTTCTGTACAAGGTGTCCATGTACGTTCCATTTTGGATATTAACAACAAACATCGGTTCGCAGGCGACTTCCGGCAAATATATAGTCGGTACAGATATTAAACAGTAGTCACAGCTATTTTAAATTTATTTTATGGCATTCAAACTGAAATCCTCATAAAATAAAGTCCACTTGAAGTTAAATAAAAAAAGATACCTTAACATACTGACATCTCTAAAGCTTCATTCACGGAGATCTTCGGAATTTTAGACGCTAAAAAAATTATCGGTATCTCCAGATATTTCTTTAAAAAAGGTACAAACATAGAATGGCACGTAGCTAATTATGAAATGTCATGTAGTTCTGCGCGTTTCGCTTTTCCGAAGCTGACGGATATACCCAGTTAAAAGTAGCTTTTCCTGTGTTCGCTAGAATATGTTATCATACTTAATTCTCGTTAATGAAATTTCCAAATGTCCTCGGAATTGGTTAGTTCACTTACTCGATCGATCATTTGTGTTTTCGGAGGCCGTATGTGGTCGGTTTTGGAAGCTGAAGACGTTCTCGATTTTTCCGTCCCTCGCCGGTTTATATTTTGCTACACCCTATATATTAGGTATCTCGGAAAAGACTCGTCCCTCCATTTCTTACGACAAAGTGTGCGAACAATTAACCCGAGTATGATATAATTTATATATCTGCGGCCCAAAATCGAGGAGATAATTTATACCGCGTGTCATCCTACAATTCACTGAATCGATGAATTTCGCTTCTTAATTAAATGAACAAATTGAATCGTTTGTGAATTTTGATAAATATATTACGCTGCCTTTGTGTCAGCAGTACAAAGAGATCCGTAGCGAGTTGCCAGGCGTAGTTTATCACAATTTTAAAAATACGAGCCGTGGATAGATGCGTGTAGAGATTTCGCGTACAAACAACGGCGTATAATGAATCGGAACAGTATTTCACGAATTTCCATTTGCCCGCTCTATTTTTCCGCAAAACGTCGAGAAGAATGGTTGCGCGCGATGTTCTATGAAGAGCGCAGGAAAAAAAAAAGAAATGAATTAAAAAACGAGTCGTCCGTCGACTCTCTCCGTTATTTTATGGAGCGCATCCGCGCCGGAGAGTTCGCACCGTGACGGCTTTAATGCGACCGATCGAAGCTGAATCCCGGGCAGCGTACGCTCGAACGGCAAAAAGAAGGAATCGTGGTGAGACAAGGAGAAAAATCGAAGGGTAGCATTCGTGGTAGCGGCCGCTTGATTGAAGCGCGCATTCCGCCGTATTGTTCGGCCGCTTCGAGAGTCCACTTTCGAATTTGTAGATCGAGGTCGCCGGCAACGACGCGGCGGCTGCGCGATCAAACTCGCGACGGAGATTCGATTCGCGCAGCGAACATCCCGAATTATCTCGTAGCGACTCGCAACGACGGAAACTCGCGCGATTGCGAAAGATCGCGCGCGAGAGGGTTGATCTCTCTTCCCGGGATTCAGCCTCGACACTCCGGTCCGGTGAGATTCAGCGACCGCTCCGCCGGAGGCTCTCTCCGGGTTGGTCCGAGAAGATCGAGCTTCCGGCTTTAATTTTCGACTGAATTCCGCTGTCTCGCATGTATTAATCCACTCACCGTTGATCGCTGGTAAGTGGCGTGATGCAGTTACAAAGCAGTTCTCGTAGGAAAACGGATTTCCTACAATAAATAATGCCGAGGGGTCCCAGCAGACCCCCTGACCGGAGAGCAGTTAGGGGTTAATCGAATCGACCTCGGGACGAAACCGAGTGTTCCCGCGTACGTAATGAATCGCTAAGTGGAGCACTCGGTTTTGCGGCCGCGTGAAATCCCGACAAAAGACGCCGCTCATTGTTTTTCCCTTATGCTGCATCTCGCGCAGCCGCCGCCCGGCGGAATCATCCGGTGCCTAATGGAGTCCCCAACACAATAGCGGCATTGTACAGGCTGCCTGTCAGGCCTCTCCTCGTCGTTTTCTCGGCCAGCTCGCTGGCGAACGCTTCGACCGTGCCGTAGGAGAGCCTACCTCCTCCGCTGGCGTCGGAGTAAATACAATATCGGCCGATAGCTTCGCCGGGTATTCAATCGCGCGACAAAACCGCCGCCACCACCGTCGGCGTGTAATATCGACCGGCGGCGGAGCATCGTCGGCGAGGAAATTGCGAATTTTTCGCGAAGCCTCGTCCACCGATCGAGCGCGAGATTTCCCAGTCTGACTAAAGACGTTTCCTCGCTACTGCGGAGGAAAGGTTCAGAGCGCCAACGATGTGGTCACCTCTTCGGTTTTCGCCCGGGCGAAGGAGAAAATCTCTCCGGTCAAGTGACAAAGTTTCCGGTGCGGCAAAACGTGTAACCGATAAAAATTCAGTGAATTACGAATTGATGAAACGCAAAGACACTTGCAAATATATTATGAGCTCAGAGCATATTATTGAAAAACCTCCTATAAGTGACATTAAATCTATTTTTGAGTAAAGGAGCAGCTTAGAAATTTTAATTTTGTCGGAAGATGGATGGCATAATAGATATATAATATCGAGCGCAACGATGAATGTAACGTTAATAATAACAAATGAAAGATATTTGGAGTTTGGTGCGTTATATCGTCATTACTATTAACATGCTCTCTCCCCCTCTTTCTTTTAGGGAGACTCCTTTATCAATTTCCAAGCGAGTAGACAAGTTAAGGTAGCAACTATGAATGCGAGTCGAATATTTCTCGCCTGATGGCCGTTGGACGCGACGAGTTCGGCCAGACCAACCGCATCCTTTCGTGATTTATTAAATTATTTATTAAATTAAATTTTTATTTTATACATTTGGGTCATAAGTTGTGTTTCATCGAATTTATATTTTATTTGTCGCGTAAAGCAGGATTGAGTCACGGCGTTACTTTTTGCGTCCGCTCATGCATAGCGCAGAGATTCGCGCAAAGTGGATTCGATTTCGGGCGTATCTGCCTTCGCATTCGCTGCGCGTTTGCTATGTTTCAATTCCTATTTGTTTCCGTTGCGCGGCTACTTATATCGATTTGAGTTTTTGTGGATTTTTTATTCCCTCGCCGATAAAGCTGGCGTAACGCGGATTAATCGAAAATATTCATTGAGCGCCACGTTAAACGCGTGTTTGCCGGATGGATGTGTAACGACTCTACAGGCGAACGAGCGAACGAACGAACGAACGAACGCACGTGGATATCAGCGATTAATGGCGGAATTATCGAAATGCCTTCGGCAAAATGCGTTACTTGCAGCTGCCGTGTTGCACTCGACGCGAATATTCGCGTTCAGCGCGACATTTCAGTTGATATTGTAATTTCAACAAGTTTCTCGCGGAGGAGCTTTCAACTCGGAAAAAATTCCATGCAATTCGCCTTTCGGTTTTCCAATTTATGTAATATTTTATATAACATTTAAAGCGCCCGACAATGGCGATACGACGAATGATACCGAACGTTCGAATTACAAAGCGCCCACCGACCGAACTCTCCGATTCATGCGTTCCTTTATTACGAGATTCACGGAGTTCCACGACGGGAGCTGTTTCGAAACTTTACGCGTTCGCAACGTGCGCGCGAGCGGCTCTCGCGCGAGCTTCTAACACCTGAAGATTTTATCTAGTCGAAATTGGGAATCGTCGCGAAGCAAGTTTGCGGCGTTCCCGCGTCGTGAAGGAAGTTTCGTCTCTCTGCTCCGGCCGAAAGTTTTGATAAACTTGTCGCAACGTTATCCGTTTGAACGATGACGTCGGAGGATTCTCCCACTGCTGGAAGTGGACGTTTTAATTAACCGAGCCGTAACGCGAGACACGAGGGGGATAATGTAAAATCGCAGAATGATTCGTGCGACCGCATCCTTTCGTGATTTATTACATTATTTATTAAATTAAATTTTTATTTTATATATTTGGGTCATAAGTTGTGTTTCATCGAATTTATATTTTATTTGTCGCGTAAAGCAGGATTGAGTCGCGGCGTTACTTTTTGCGCCCGCTCATGCATAGCGCAGAGATTCGCAGACCCGCTCTCTCGCGTTCGGCGTTCGAGGCGGCGCGTAATTATTTCGCGTAACACCGTTTGATAAAACACCGAGCGGGCGGCTCGCGAGAGCCGTGAAATCGGAATGCATACCTGTTGTAACGTGTGTGACGTTATATTCGATGGTGTGCGTTATGTGTGATTCGATATGAACGAGCTGGTGTTTAAATTCATTGCGTCCTCTCTTTGTAGCGCGACTCCTGCACGATTCGCTCTTGTGCGGCGGCGGTAACCGATCCCCGGTGACTTGTGCGCGCGGAATGCGACCGAGCGGACGCAAAGGTAATTCGATCATGTTGACAGATAAAAAAGAAAAAAAGAACAAAGAGAATTCGCCTCGTTCCATCTCGGTCGGTGATCCGAATAATCGATATTATTTGAATTCCGTGTCGAAAACGCTCGTATCGGATACACGTAACGAACACAGCGGACACAGCGAGATTTATTATTATTTTTCCGCGAAGGGGTCTGATTGTTGTCAGCCGTACACACGGAATAATTGAAGAGCGTGCCGTATCGTAATCTGCGTAAAATATTAGGACAAATTTGATTCGTAAGCGCGACAACGCTCCCGTGTTTTCTCGCGACGAACTTTGGAAACTTCCGACTGCCCTTTCCCGGGCTGCAGTTTCCTAAACTCCGAGGTCGCGCGTTTCCCGAGAAAGGTCGTCCGATTAACACATGCCTCGGAATTGCAAATCAACCGAGCAGCGTTTGAATTAATAAATTTCGCGGCGGGAACGAGAGCGGAGATGGAGCCTCGGATCGACGTAACGAAACGTGAACTTTTCGGTCGCCGGGGTATTAGATGTTATTAAAGCGGCGAAGGTCAGCTCGCGTCCTCAGTGGTTATTTTTGCCGATGGGGTACGCGGTATGAAAATAGAAATTAGACATAATAACGCGTTCGTTGAAAAAGAGAGAGAGAGAGAGAGAGAGAGAGAGAGGGAGAAAGACGATCGACGTATATACGATCGCGAGGTTCTAATAAATCGGACGTACGCCTTGAGTACCACCGTTTGGTGTGGCACTCACGAATCCGTGCTGGAATGTAATTACACGATCACAATGAGCGATACAATTAGCGTCGCTAAATAAGCCCGCTGCGCGCTCGATCCGATTAACATTTCTATAAGCTCGGTTCGCCCAAAGGTTGTCCGCGAAATTCTGAGCGCGTCTTCGTCGTTGATTGCTTCGAGTCGGCAGATCGACGTCTGCCCGAAGCAGAAAGGCGTAAAAGCATAAGAACCGGACGAATGTGCGGCGGGTTGTAATGACGGAGGAGTTCCGCGAGCGTAATCGTCTTTGAAGAGACAGAACGCTTTGTCATGCTGTAAGATAACGGTAACTTTACGAAAACGCGAGGGGAACGACGGGATTAGTTGGCCGGTTGGATGGATGTTTCCCCTTATTCGAGAGACTTGGACATTAATTCTGCTCTGAAAAATAATTAATCGTCGTCTCCAGCCAGATTAGGTTTCCCGACGTTTTGCGGTTTAACGATGTCGAAATTAATCCGCTGCGATTTGCGACCTCCAATCGGCAATTTGCGAAAGATATAATTTATATCGGAGGCAAGAGAGAGAGAGCACGATTTGAAATTTATTTTTTTGATGAAAACAATCGATACCGCACAAAGGTTAACACTATTTCACCGAAATCGCTCTGAATGGCGAATATTTTTTTAAACGAATTTGCCCCACGTTTTCGGAGGGATCTAGTTCTGCTGTTTTATAAAATGCATACGTTTCACAGTTGGTGGAATATTGAAGTCTCGTTTCACAGTAAATAATCAAATATCGCGGCAGATTGAACGTGTATCTATATACAGTTGCGTGCTTTTAGTAGGGAAAACTTGTTGATACACAAGTTCCCGGTCGACCCCGTTATTTTGAGTCGCCCTGTATTGCTCGGGATATTTCCCAAAGTTTGCATTCAATTTTGGCCGAGCAAACGTACGAACGAAAACACCGACGGTGCTATTATTTCTTTCGCTTCGATATCAACGTCTCGTTATTACCGATGTGTCGCGAGCATTTGCGCGATGGCCGAGGCGAAGCGGAAAAATTCCCTCGCGCGTGGGCTCGCCCGACACTCGACCGTACAAAATGGCCCGAAGGACTGATTTCACGCATGAGACACGAAAGTGTAGTAGCGAGACACAAAGCATCTCCGAAGTCCGATTTCACATCACACCCGTGTGTGCCGCCTCTTCGACGGGGAGGAGTTTGTCCGGGCGATTCTGATATCGCTAAGGGTTGAACAACGCGGCGCGCGACGCGCCGGCAAGTTTCAACCCAGTTACGCGTTGGTGGCTGACCCACTTTCCCGCTAACCGCCGTCGACAGAGTCCGCTTAGCACCGCGTGTGCGCCGGGCGTGCGTATGTGTTCTGTGTAGAGTGCACTTGTATGTGTTGCTCGGGGTGAAATGGAGGGAGAGAGAGAGAGAGAGAGGTAGCCAGCCAGCCCAACCACCCCAACCGGCCAGCCAGCCAACCAGCTCGAACACAACCTCGCGCGCGATATCGGGAACTCGGGTGTAGAACGATGACGCGCGTCCCGCTGTACACACCAGCCCGAGCACACAGCCAACAGGTTGCGTGTCCGCTCCCCTGGCTCGTATAAATAGACACAGCCGGGATCATCCCTGGACCGACCGCGGGTCGTATAGCCACCGTGCTTCGACTCTCTACTCTCTCTCTCTTCTTCTTCCCTCCTTCTTCCCTCCTTCTCTCTCTCTTTCTCTCTTCCCTCTTCTCCTTTCGTCTCGCCATCGTCGTCGCCACCGCCGCCGTTGTCGCCGTACTCTTCGCGCATCCCCGAAGACACCCTTCTGCGGCGCGGTTTCAGGTACCGTTTCTCTTTCTTCCCCGATCTCGGCATCCCTCGTCCATCCCTCGCGCGAAAGTCGGCTGCTCCTCACGCAGTCGGTGACTTCCTCGTTCCCTCGTTCGCTTCCTTCATCGCGACGTGCCCCATCGCGTGGCTCACGGATGAGATTCCGAGTCCCGCTTTCCCTCTCCTCCCTTCTCCGAGGGGTGGCTTTGTTTATCAGGATCCGTTTCCTCGTTCCGTCCCTTCCGGAATCGCCGAGACCCATACTGGAAGGGTCTCCTCTCTCGGCGAGATAAGATTCCGAGCAACGTGATCTCGTTCCTCTCACGGCCGCGGTTATCCACCGCGAGGTACTTGAAAAATATCCCCTCGTAAGTATGATACTAACTCGTGGCGACGCGGCGTCGGAGGGTGGTAAATGGAATCGGAGGGTGAATTTCATTAATACCGGAAAAAGCAGCGTGTTGAGGAAAGTATAGGGACGAGAGACGCAACAATAACTGCCTTCTGTTGAGGGGAAACGAGATAAGTTAACGGGATAATAAATTAAATGACTGAAAGTTAGCGCGTCATATAATTTTTCTATCTCCGGTCGTCTAATCGGCAAGAGGGAGCACGGTGACTTCTCGTGACAATCATCGCTTGTTGTTTTCACAAGCACGCGGTTTCGTTTCGTGTACGGGAAAGCTGAAACGTTTACGCGAAGAAAATCGATGTTGCGCGACCGACAACATCGCCAAATAAAAGTATCAGATCCAACGCGTGGCCGTACCAATTTCAACCAATCGCGAAACGATGAAGATCTCGATACGACAGCGATGTAGTAACCGTTATTATCCGATTTTCTCTCTCTCTCTCTCTCTCTTTGCTATTTACTTTATTGTATTTGAGAACACAAACAGGTTTTACGAACACCCAGGCGATATTTCTGCTCCTTTACCTCCCTCTTCACGTAACGGTCATCTATTTTCAATCCGTTTCCCCCCGGAAATGACTGTGACCTACTCGGCATCTAAACGCGTTTCCATATAATGAGGCAAGTTATAGGACGTTCGTAGAATCTGCTCTCTCGATGATGAGAAATATTTTTCCAGCTATACGAGCTCTCTCTCTCTCTCTCTCTCTCTCTGGCGCGAAGTGTTTTCGTTTACTCGTAATGTTACGCTTAAAAGCAAAAATGGGACGAACACGGGAACTATCTTAACGTTGACTTAAGCTGCTCATCAACAGTATACCGTTTATAAAACTTTCGCTATTTAAGTCGTGTAACTTTTGCAAATTTTATGCGTTGGAAAACTGGTATTTAGCTTATTTGAAGAATTATTGGAATTAAAAAGTTCATTTCCTCTGGACATAAGCCGACTATCATGTTCTCCAAGAATTTATACTTCTTCTTTTTTCGTGTCGGAAAATATTCACCTTGACGGAAAAAGAGCTGACATTTTTAAATGGCATCTACTATATTAATTACAACAGTCAATTCTAATATTTTCGCAGTTAAAGGGAAACAAATATTAAATCAAATTAAAATCTGAAATGTCTGGTGAAGAATTTTCAGGCTTCTCTTATGAATATTATGATTATGAATATTCTCTCGCTCTTTTTCCTCCCTCTCTCTGGTTAATTGAAATGGACATTGGTGCTTTTTCTTCCAAGGTACAGGTAATTTCTTGCACGTAGCAATTAGCCAGTCGCCTGTGTCGTGTCTGCGCCGGTGGTTACGACGCCGACCAGCTTCGCCGCGGCTCGCCAGCAGTAGTACGAACTAGCACAAGCGCTGCGTATCGGCTTCTCGTCAATCTGGAACTGCGCATACACCAAGGCGGACATTGTTCGCGAACAGTGGTCGGAGAGAGGTGCACGCAGTTCTAGGATACGCAGCCTATATGTGTCCTCTCGCGAAGTGCTCATCGGTTTTCTTTATGTCGTCGGGAAAATGGCCACTTCAGGAAGCATCGTTCATTCATCGTCGCGCGTTTAGCTCGGTGTTCCTCTTCGGAAATAGGACTCGTGCATGAAAGTAGGGCTCGGTTTACACATGCTGGACGAAGAGCCACTGTGCTGATTTTAGTATCTGACTCAATATCGGGTCACTCGGATCGCTGGTCGTCGAAAAATTAAAACTAAAGTTTAGATATATAAAAATAAAAAATAGTGTCTGTATATTTATATAAATATAACATATTTGGGACATATTATATAGAGTATATCTGAATTCTATGGTGAAAAATAAGTAAAAAGTATCTTAACATTTAAACGTATGTTCACACAAAAGCTTTCCATTTAATATAGTTGAAATTTAGTTACCAGACCTTACTTTTAGCTGTGGAAGTTAACAACTAAGGAAGAAAATTAACCAAATGAAATAAATTTCAGTTGTATTACGTGGACAGTTATTTTTTAGCTGTGGGGGTTAATTCTTTTTTTTATGTTGCGGTATAATTCGTTTTGAGATGTAATTTTCACACGGAAGATGACAACAACGAAATGAAAAATGTCGCGATAAACGTGTTAAAAATGCTAATACAACATTGTTTTTACCTGTTTTTGAAGATAATACTTATCAATTTTGATATTTCTGAATATTAACCGAAGAATCATTTACTGTGACGTTGGTATATTATCACCATTTATCGCAGATGAAAATAGAAAAAACGTGCATTTTCACCCCACAAATGTCAATTGTGTGTTGATAATGGAAACGTACATTTTGACCAATTTTTACAACAGTATGCGTTCAGTTACTGTAAAATTCGCATTTAATGAATAAAATTTACTTATTTTTAAACTGAAATTGCGGCAGCTATATCTCAGAAACAAACTAAGCGTTTGAGGTCATATATTTATTAAGACTTTTAATTATTTTTTCATGTAGAATATATACCGTGAGTTCGTCGGTGAAGTTAAAATATACTCTATATACAAATAAAAGTGCATGTTTCTATATTAGAAAATAGGAATATTAATAATATAATACTCACATAGTATTATTCGAGTCAGAAATTGTCATCAGGAGAAACGCGAACGCCGTTATATTAATATTCGTCGCGAGCAGGTAGATCTTGAATCTGCATTTCCCGTAGAAAGTGGGAAAAGTCGTCTCGCACATTTTTCGAATTCGCGGCGACTGATCTCGCTGTGTGAAAGCCAACATTGCGGCTTCCCTCTTCTAAAGGCGATTAAGCGTTTTGCGCGAGAAATAACGGGCGAGAGAGGGAAGCCGGTGATTGCCCGCCGTCGACGGAAATTTAATTGAGGCGTGAGAATAAATAAAAGCTGAGGGAAGAACCGCACACTCGCCGTACTCGCGCCGCAATACATTATACGTTACGGTAAACGATGTTCGCGCGACGTGGGCGAGCGTGTGCGTGCGGGGCTTTCACTTGTGTGCGTTCGCTTTTGTCTTTGTTGTGTCTCGGGCGCGTGTAATCAAAACTCCGTGTTTTATAACGCGCATAAACACTTATATAACTTCTCGACGGCGTATAGAGCCGCAAATTAATTTCTAAACTGCGCCACTGTTGACTTATCGGCCGCAATTATGAACTTTTAACGGCCCGTTCCGCCGTGAGATCGCCGACTTTTGCACGGCTATCGTGGAGACCCGACAGTTAATTCCCCGCGCCTACGAGTATCCGTCGTAACAAGATCGCGATTGTCCGCGGGGGGGGG